>NW_007359914.1:1308815-1316625 GCF_000359705.1 Exserohilum turcica Et28A | reverse complement strand
TATTAGACTCAAAAGTCACTATAAGTGATGATAGTATAGAGACGTTGTATGAGCTGAGTAAGTGGGATAGCGATATCAATAGTGATAGCGAAACTCAACACCAAGAATAGTCGCTGTAGCTATAGCTAATATTATCTACTTAACTAGCTTTGAAAAAGACGCTATGACCATCAAGCTCATCAAGCTCATCAATCAAGCTGGCTTGATACACCAAGCCAAGCTGAGTCAAGCCAAGCCAAGCTGACAGTTTTGCTTTTGCCTATCAAGCTGAGGCAAGCCAAGCTGGAGCTTGGCTTGGCTTGATTGTTGACATCTCTGCCAATAAGCATTACGAGCTCTCATAAGTTGTTCTGTCAACTTGACATAACTTCCACCAGAGATAAAGGTAAAAGCGATTATAGAGACCTCTAGCTGCACCGCCCCACTTGTTGGTACACTTCTATCCTAGAGAAAACTAAGACATTCGAACTGATTGCTGAACTGTTACCCTGGACTGCTTCAAAGCATCAGGAATGGTCGATACGAAGGATGACTTATCAAACGACCGGGAAAGGTCACCCTATTTGGACTAGCGATTTCGACCCCGCGCTGTACTGGGACAGAGTGATGGAGGTATCATATGCAGGTACGAGGATGAGGATAGGACAAGATAAAGAATTACGAGATGGAGCGCTGTTGCGTACGACTCCTCACCAAATCTACTCTACCGAACGCCTGTTGTTGCAAACTGCACAACTGTCGGAAGCATAAATTTTTTAAATAATACTAATGATACGACGTATCGATTGAAACCATAGGTTGACCGATAGTCTCTATATAAGCAGATGAGACGACGAAGATAATGATGGATCAATGCTCTTCATAATTTTCCTTCCGGATCAACGAGTGCTAAATCTGTCTTTCACACGAGAGATCTCGAAAGATAATGTGGCTCTCATGCCTGGTCTATCGTCGCATCTTCGCATAATCGACGTGCTGATGCTGGCGCCCCGAGACTAGATCGTCACAAAAGGTGTTCCCAGTCTGTGCAGCTCCGATACAAGTTGTGGTGACACAATGCCATTGGGTCGTTTAGAAGTCCTAGCGCGGCTGGTCACGTTCTATCTGGGTTGCAGCTGCATCAGATCAAAGCTAGTTAAACAAGCGTTATTAGTATGTCAGACTGTCAGACTGTGAGGGGTTTTCTGATCAAAGATTGATAGTTAAATGAACTTTCAAAAGTGGAGATTTCTAATAACATTGCGATCTATACTCTTTTAAGATTAATTTCTAATATTAGATACCTATATATAAACCTCTAGAACGACTGAGGATAAAGTTTATTATCGTCAGATATAAGCTGATATACCTGAGTAAGCTGCTACTATATGGTAAGCTGATCCATATGGTAAGCTGATATTTAGTGGTGAGTTAGGCCATAATAGTACACGGGTTGTAGTGGCTCTACTAGGTAGAGCTTAGCTGAAACTTAATACTACAAACTTTATACACTCTCATGCAGTTGCAGCTTCCGGTTTCTGTAAGCAGGCGACCTCTGATCCCACGCTAAGCCTCTGTCGCTTAGTAGTAATCTTACCCAAATAGTATTAGTTTCTGTCAGCGATGCGTCTTCTTTCGAACTCTCAGACTAATCAACGCATCACATTTACATACTTTAACTATCTTTAGACAAGCGTACACCAGGCGGGTCCGTGTCCTGCATAGGATGACAATTGAGCCGCGTACGCAAAGCGGAAGCTGCAAGTGCATAAGAGTGTATTGGATACATTGGTAAGAAAGGATATTAAGGTACAAGTATTTAGGTTCAAAGTTAAAACGCAATTTCCACAATTATCCCCATCCTAATACATGCTAGTCTATTATAAT
Source organism: Exserohilum turcica Et28A (assembly GCF_000359705.1). Taxonomy (NCBI): domain Eukaryota; kingdom Fungi; phylum Ascomycota; class Dothideomycetes; order Pleosporales; family Pleosporaceae; genus Exserohilum; species Exserohilum turcicum. The sequence goes on along the minus strand of NW_007359914.1, from coordinate 1,314,759 downwards.
TCAATAAAGTGTAATGTCTACTTGTAACGACGTTACAGTTGTGCCCAGTACTAGACCCTTACCGGAGTCGGATCGGAACGAGCATCCGCCGCCCTCCTTCAGCAGTCCAGCATTCTTGGTGTCGGGTCCGAGTCGGACCCGACTAAGACATATATATATTGAGACTCTGCCTGTAGCTAGCTCTGTAGACTTTTGATATCCTTTCGTACAAGGCCTATAGGTGTCTATTTGAATCCAGGCTCGTTTGCTGTCCCACGCACTCCCATATGCCTCTGAGTGACACTACTGCCGATACTGATCCGAGTAGTCTTGCCTGCGCCGTTACACTACTAAGTACGCATAAAGTTAGGGACGACGAAATTTGTCCGATTAGCTTAAGAAGATTTCTGATATATTTTCTTCTAGATTTATAGAATCATTATTTTGCTTATATTTCTTTTATATACTATCTAAGCAATCACATTCTATTACATATTCACAAGTGTTGGCACGATAAAGGTGCACGGGGTGAATCAACTTGCAGCTGCAATACTATAGTGAGGAAGCGGATTGATTGTCTAGTAGCTACTACCGTGTTGAGTATCTACAGCTCCTACGTGCACGGGCCAATAGGCGGTGACAACGCCTCTGCCAATGCCCGTGTCGACCAATCAGTGTCGCGGATCAGTAGGACTCAAAGTCGAGTCCTAATTGATTCCAACAACAAGAATATTAATCTCTTTTTCGAATTCGAAATGCGCATATCTGTATTCACGTTTGCATCTATTATGACTACGTGAGCTATGCTACTCTCTACAGATTTATCGTATACTGATTATAATGAGCATGATGCACACAGCTACAGTCAACGCATATACGTGTTCTTACTACTGCGGAAGCCATGCAAAACCTGAAGAATTTCATCCTGGTCTCACTGGATCTTGCTGTGGAGAATATGGTAATTATGACTGTGAAGGTAATGTAAGTTCATTAGTTACCTATTCTTTCTATTACTATAATAACCAAATAATAGTGTAAGCTAGAAAATGGTGGTCCAAGGGATAGGTTTGCAAGTTGTTGCCGGGGAAGCAAGCTCGATATATGTTTTGCAAAGGGTGCGGATGGTCCTTATGCATGTGGCGCAAACAATTACCCCGTTGAATGCAACTAGTTAGAACAATGTCACAAGTTTGCCCTATATCAGACCTATCTTAGAACTGGATCAGAACAAAGTATCGCCTGCCCCCTTTATCTTTCTCAATAGCGCGAAGGAGGTTATAGTCATGGTCTTGTTGAGCCCTACGTGATTCGATCTATGACTTTTTATGATGAAGGCGATATGTGCGTTTAGTCTAGGCTGGCAAATAGGGTATGGGGTACCCTTCGCGGGTTAGGGTAGGGTACGGGTGCTTGGCAGGTGGGTGGAGGTAGGGTTGGGTTACTTAGTATGCGGGTTAGGGTAGGGTTTGTTGGAGATATAAGCTACTCAGCTAATCTCCAGCAGACTCTAGGTGATTAGGACTACACCTAGAATCTGTAATTAATCTACTATTAGAAGCTATGATTAATAGCTGTGATTAATCGATCTCTAGACACCAGACTTGCTAACAATTAAATTAATCAATCTGAAGAGTCAGATTGATCTTGATTGACGGATTAGCGCCACGCTTTTGATTTGATTGATTTAGACGCTGATATTTTGATTTTTGATTGAGGTTTTGATTGAGTTGATTCGTTTTTGATCTATCATTGCCAGACTTGGGAACAATCAAATCAATTGTTACACGGGGCCTTGCGGGTGATACTTCCCTAGTCTCGATCCGGGTTAGGGCGAGCTTGGTTATAAAGTAACCGTGCGATTGTTTAGCTGGAGGTTCAGGTGGAAAAGAGTTATGGATGTAACCGAAGTAAATAACAATCAATTCTATACTAAGATAGAACAACTAAGTATCAATCTGTATAAGAGAGGAACTTATGAGAGTTGACCACAATGAGTGTAATAATGAAATCCAACCCATTCTTATACCCATTGCCTTTGGTCCTGACATCTGGCTAAGCCCCTGGCATCCTAGATGTCGATGGCATCTCCAGATGCCCTGACATCTCTCGACGACCTGGCACCTCTAGATGTCCGGTCTTGGCGAGATGCCAGTCACGTGATCTGCGCCCCGCGTTGATCATTACCTTCTGACGTGTTCGCTGGTTGGCCTTCAACCACGACTCCTACGTTAAGGAGAGAATCCTTCTTGTTACTTGTAACATCAATCAATCAATCAGATTGATCACGGACTGCATCATGGTCCGTGACACCGTGCACATACCCCTATGTGATCCGCAATCAATCTGATTGATTGATTGATTCGATTGTTCCTGTAAAGGGCTGCGCCCGTGATCTCTACTAAGAAGATCACGTGGTCTACGACCACGTGATATACCTTCCGTACGGACACGTGATCAGAAGCGAGCAGGTATAAGACGAGTCTATACTTAGTTATCTCTCTTTTCCTCATCTTTTAGCTTCTGTACGATAGGTAGAAGCATACTCGTTCGCTAGGCCTCTCCGCCCATAACAGTTCCCAAGTCTGATCATTGCCTAATCGAGTAAATAAGGCCCAAAAATCGCTATAATGATAATACGGCAAATTTCCGCCATACCACTGCTTGGCGTAATAATTTCCCATCTACCACCGTTTCAAATACACTACCACACACGTGACGTCAGCTTGTAAAATATCCCAAATACCACTATTTCTATCCCACATGCCACCATATTATTAGTAGGCTTCGCACCTTCCCTAGACTCTTTAAGGCAGTAGGCAAAGCAGTTTTACACAAGAGTATGTATAACGTCGTTATTCTTGGTGTTAGGTGGTAGGGCTTCCTATTATCCGCGTCAGACTTAGCGCCCGGCCAAAACCATAACGGTTCATAACGCGTCTGACGCGATTAAAGAGTCGACGCGTTCTGACGCGAGGTTAACACAAAATCTAGCGACAATTGACTACGATGGCATCCTCTAGGGATTTACCTAGTACTCTATTTATCGGACAGATATTCGCGTCAATCGATGAAGCAAAAGAGTCGGTTCTTCACGTTATGGTAACCCAGAGACTTTCATTCAAAGTAGCTGCCAGCGATCGGACGAGATTCCACGCTATCTGCCGCTCGAGCGAGGAAACTGGATGCAAATTCTTCCTCCGGATCGCTTATATGAATCGATCCGATCAATTTGAGCTTCGGAAATTGGTCCCTCACACCTGCGATCTTAGCTCCCATCAGGATTGGAAAGCATCAAGATCCACAAAGCTCATTGCCCACAGACAGGGAGATATGGTTAAGAGCGACTTTCGGACGAGGCCACGCCAGATTCAGACTGCTGAAAGGCTTCAGCATTCAAATCAGATATCGTACCTACAAGCGTGGCGCGCAAAGAAGGAGATCCAAAAGAGTGCTTTTATGGACAAGACGAAGTCCTTCTAGCTCATCCTTCCATTCCTTTAGACAATTACGGATAGAGGGCTTGATATAGATATAGAACTAAACGACGAAGGAAACTATGCTACTTCGAGGGCGAACGCTGCTATCTCGACGAATGATGATGGATCCTTTGAATGGTGCTATGTAGCACCGAGGGCTTGTATTCATGCATTTTGGCACTCCCGACAGTTTATCTGTGTTGATGGTGCCCATATGAAGTTAGAAAAGAACCTAGTTCTTCTTATTCTTACAACACTTGACGCTAACGAGGAAATCCTACTATTAATGTGGGGATTCGCCAGAAACGAGTCTAAAGAATCGTGGCTTAGCTTTCTACAAGGTTTTAGACAATACTTTCTGGACAACCTTGATACTACCGAAAAAGAACGAGACAATTTTGAGCATCTTACAATCGTCAGCGATCGAGCAAAAGGTCTAGTTCCAGCTGTTGGAGAGGTTTTACCAAAGGCTTTCCACTATCACTGCACGCAACATCTTGCCGAGAATGTTGGAAACGAATTTGGAAAAAAGGTTGAAAAGATATTTAGAGCTACTTGTCTAGTCGAGACTAAGGCTAAATTTAAAGCCTCTTTGGATCAGATTGAGTCTCTTTCTGCTCCTGCGCGTTACTACCTGGATCAACTCGATGCAAAGCACTACGCAACATCACATGCACCACTAGTCGATTTCCCACGGTTTGGTCAAACTTGTTCGAACATTTCTGAATCGATAAATAGCGCATGGATGGTAAGGGAATCTACAAGAAAGCCTATTATTCTATTCCAACTAAGACCAAGCCATAGGAAGCCCGTGAATTACCAATTCTCCATTCACTCCATCATATATGGACATATATGATGTCGAAATTTTACGAAAGACGTTATAACCCCCAGAAAGACGAGATGTATACCAACTATGCTATAGCATATTTCCGGAAAGAGCTTGAGGAAAGTAACCAGTACCTTGTGACTCCTCAAGAGCGCGAGAATATGGTAGCTCTGGCATACCGAGCAAACCCAGGGGACCAGAACACTCGTCTCGTTCAGCTCAAAGCTCGGAGATGTACCTGTCTCGCTTTCCAGGATCACAAAATTCCTTGTAGACATGCGATTGCTGTTTGTCGGTTCTTTAATACTAAACCAGAGAAGTATATTGCCAAGTTCTACGAGATATCTGAGTACCGTGAGCAGTATAAATACTCTCTATTACCAGTTTTACTAGACGATCTCGAACCTGATGGAGTGACAAAGCCACCTCCTTATGCTCCCTCGCGAGGTCGCCCGGCCCAGAAAAGAATGAAACGAAGGACACGGGAGACAGAGGCCCGGAGACTTGGCAATCTAGCATCATCAAACGTTCGGAAGGGGCAACAGGACGAGGCTCGAAACCGGTATCAATCAGGCGGAATATATTTCCAACAACGCCCGGATGCGTCAAATTGTCCTATTCAGATTACACCTATCCAGCCCTGTCCCGAACAGACTATATCAAATCAAGAGGCATCATCTCAACTTACTAATCAAACCGTGTCTGCCCTATCTTTCCTCTCCCAACCTCTAGACTCAAGAGAGCACGGTACCTTGTGGCAACGGATCAGAGCTATACAAACATCCCTTAAAGAAATCGAGGCAATAAGAGAGCGCCACCAGACTCAGCGAATTGGAGCTGCTAGGCAAGCAGCGAAAGAGAACCGAAACAACGACGACGGTCAACCTCATATAGCACAAACATCTACAGCGGAAGCAGAACATTCAACCTTGCAGCCCACATCTCCTAAACCGCCAGTCTTTCAGCCAGTTATAGATCAGCAGCTACAGCTAGACGATGAACAGCAAAGTAGCAGCGGCTCTCAAGTAGATCTACCCGCTTTACAAGTCACTTATATGGATTCTACTATTACGAACGATACCTTTCCAATCGCGACATTGAGCTCTGCTTCACATATCACTATCAATGTCACATCAAGTCCACCCAGTAGAGATAAAAGACCTATAGCGAGTGAAGAGAGTAATGTCCAAAGCGAAGAGCCTCCGGCCCTATCAACGCGATCAAGAAAAAGAGCTAGAATAGGCTAATTATAAGACTGTAGATAGATTTGGATCTACTATAAATTACAATTTTTAGCCTTTCTCCTTATATAAAACTACTAGTTACTGCCTTTATTATTATTATTATTATTATTATTCCATTAGAGTCTATCTGCAGTCAGTGACTATGTAAGACTTTGGCCAGAGGCCGTTCTAGGTACAATTTGTTTAAAGTGAGAGTGTTCTCTGTATAGTACTGCTATTGTGCTGCGGTTTAGTCGCTTCTAGCTGCGCTTAAAGCAGACTCCAGTTGCTGAAGAGCAGTTTAGTAAACAGGAAGAGATGTTAGACAGCAGGGCTGTCTTCCAGCGAGCTCTTTTAGGGCTAAGGAAAGTAACTTAAGAAAGTTTGTTAGTTATTATTGGTTTTAGGTAGTGTCTCTCTGTTCTCGTCTTATTTTT
>NW_007359914.1:1287483-1298652 GCF_000359705.1 Exserohilum turcica Et28A | reverse complement strand
AGATACTCCGGCATAACCTTTNTCCGATAAGTAAATAAACACCACGTAAGCAGAGTAGATAGCTCCTTATCGAATACAACCTCTTGTATACCTCGCGATTGCTCCCTGGAGCGCAGCCCCTTACACCTGTTAGGGCAAGGCGTAGAGGCCTCCTCAGCCATCTCAATTTCTGGATTATTATCTATTAGTCGTTTGCTTGTGCCTCTAAGGTCCTTTAAGGCTAGTCTTTTTTTGTTATTTTTATTATTTTAATATGTCTATGTTTCTTGCTAAATTTAAGCTTTAATAAGCTCCTACGTTCCTATTAGCCCCTCTAGTCTTGGCATTAGAGCCCAAGCTCTATAAGAAAATTCTCACAGGCGTGAGATAACGAAGGAAGGCCTCCTTCTTCTCCCTACTGCGCGCTAGCGCCTTAGCTGCAGGTGTTGAAAGTGCTGTTAGTCGATTCCTCGTGGTCGGTTCTCCTAGATAGCGTGCTTTCCTAGCGGTTTCCAGAAAACTCGAAGTTGGTGTTGGGACACGGTACTTAGAATCTGTGATCCTTGCGATGCAATGAGGTGGGCTAAACATGGGGTCTTGCCGGCTCTGGGCTGATACATAGTGTCTGAGTAGTGCGGCTGCTCAAGTACCAAGAAGATCGCAGTGATCACGGTAGTCCCATGCCCGTCCCTGCGTAGGAGAACAGCTGGTTAGCTCGCAAGGGTTAGGGAGAAACCACGGTCCGCGCAGTCTAGGGTTTTTATTTTTATTATGAATCTGTTATAGTCTATGCAGCTTTTAGCTATATAAGACTTTGGCTATCATTATAGGCCTCTAAACAATTATATTTATATAGAACTAACGGCTTGGTTCAGTCGAAGTACATAAGTTGATTACCAGATGTCTCTCCGTTGGTCTTTTCCAAGTACCGCAGTATCCCACAGCAGAAGATGTTACAGGCTTAAGGCAACAAGGGAGCAGACGAAAGAAACTCTACAAATGAACCCCAACTAAGTCTCTATCCAATAGCAATAGTGGAGCTGCTCTACCGCATTACCAAACAGCTCCTTATCTATCGGAAGTGCATCTCTGCTTACTAGAACCAGCATCTCACTATCTTCCCCGTCCACCTACTAGCTCTCTTACTAATATGGCGATTTCCGTCGAGATGCACGACCAGGATGCGCTCTAGTCTAACACTCTGTCTGACTGTACTCCGGCTGGTCCGGTCAATATAGATTGCTTACCCTGGAGACCATGCTACGTGGCCTGTCGTACACCGAGCATCGGCATTGAGCATCTTCTTGTTAGCATGGTACGTAGCGGCCCTGACTTGGGCCTAGGAGCATGGCGACTTGTTTGTTCACCACCCAAGTCTGTGGGTGTTTCTTGGACACTACAGCCCTAAGCCCAAGTTAGTAAATGTGGGTGCGTGGCGTCTTCATGGCGAAAGCGGATGCCCGCTTGCAGAAGCTCGTTACTTAGTATTTGTCGATTAGGGAAGGACAGCCGAGGCCCCGCCCGACGCACGAACCATGTCTACTTGAGTAGATCCGGTGTCCCTAAGTACTTAGCTGAGCTAGTTTCGGTTTCCTCACACGACGTCTTGTTTGTGACAGCCATTGATAACAACTGTCGAGAGCTAGTGTTCTGCAGATCTAGTTCTTGACTATGATGTAAGCGGGGATACGACCTATCTGTACATAAAAAAGTGGGCGCCTAGCATTGTGGGGACACGCGTTTTTGCCTTAAGCAGCTCGGGTGTATGTTGCATAAGTATAGGGATTGACTGTAACATACTGTGGTCTACTCTCGCTCCTATCCGCATCCCTTGATGATGCAATCCCCCCTCAGGTATCTATGTCGGATAGAAACTTTAAAGATAGTAGAAAGTTTGAAAAGGAAACGCATGTGGTGCCACTAGCCTAGGGGGATCAGAGTAGAAGAGTCTTTCACGATTAGTGATATAATCAATGTCTTTAAGGCTCTAGTTGTTGTGTAAAGTTCCTGTACTTCTAATAGAAGAGCAACTTAGTGAAGCTATAAGTAAGCTAGTTGGCAGGAGGTTTCCATTCAACCGTGATTCTTCCAGCGTTCACTTGCTGGCGTAACCACATAGTTCCTTACCGTACAAAAGGTGTAAACTATACTACTTAGCCATCTTGGCTACTTTGATATCAAAATAGTCTGCTGATATTATATTATTGTTGGATACTCACAATAGTAAGTGGCCAAAGTTGAGGTATCACATATATATGTAGCAATGACTGCTAGACGTACGCTGCAGCATGAGGTAGCATAGAATGCTGCACCAAACATGAAGACGACTTTTTCCGCCCTTCAATTCCATACCCACACGCTTTGGATACCATATGTAAGGCTTGGGGGCAGGCAACATCCTACCCCATTCCAATTCGGATCAACGCCGGCGTTGTTGGGCGGAAGCATGACATCAACCGGACCGTTAGCGGTGGTGATTTGCATAACACAGGCTTTATGGCCCTGCCCATAACCAAACGTAACCAAGCCGTTGTCCCAGATGTTGATTTTATATGTGTCCGTTTGGACTTCCCAGTCCCAATGGTTGGAATCGCCTTGAAATACTCCTGGCTGTCCCCACTTTTTGTCTCGGTGAACCCTCCCCACACAAAAGCTCGTGTCGTACGTTTCGACAACTCCGACAGAGCATGCTGGTTGGTTACAGTTTCCCAAAGCTATGGAAAGGATGGAAGCAAAGGCCACAAGTGATTGCAGAGTAGCCTTCATGGTTTCGAGTAAGCCGAGCTTAAGCAAAAGTAATAAGGATTGTTGGCGAGGTATTGAGATGTTGGAGATGACAAGCGGCTGAATGGATGTTGGGTCCTGTGTGAAGAATTAAATTGGAACTGGGAGAGGAACGAAGGGTCTTATACATGGGCGCTCTGAAAAGCACTTGGGGTTAAATGTGGGAAAAGAATTACAGGGCAGTCTTACGTAGATCGTACAAGGTCCGACTTGCGACATCAGCCGTAATTCATTTTGTTCATGGTCTGACCAATTACTATGTGATTTATTTTATCGAGTTTAATTCTGTTCAAGGCCGAGTTGTGCATTGGGTATGACTTGATTATACGTAGGGGAATAACTGTGTCGTGTGCACATGATGAAAGTTGTTCAGTACATAGGAACGTACATTACACGTGCATATAGCTGCGCGTAGCTTTGGCTGGCTCCAGAGGGGCCACTTCGGGCATATAGTCATTTAAGACTGGCCGAGTAGGTGGTGAGGAGAAAATCCAACTTGGTAGGTAAGCTATAAATCACCTTATAGTAAGCCTGCCCCTAATGGTTAAGGTTTGAATAAGGGGTTTGATATGGGATCAGCTTCAACGTATGGAAGATGTCAAAGTCTCGAGTCGAACCAACCACACAGGCTGCTATCAAGAGTTCCAACAAGACTATATAAGAAAACACGGCCTGCGAAGCAAGCTTACAAGACTCTTAAATAGCATCTAATGCAACGTCAAAGAGTGTACAAAGTCTATTCTATATATATGATGCCCTTCTACTTGTATGCTATGTCCAAGGTAATCAAAACTCCTAGTAGTTGTGATATCATGGCGCACAATCCATGTCGGCGAATCGTAACTTGGTCTATGCATGCAAACGAAATGCAATGCCTCAAAAACGCCGTTGGTACTGGCATGTATGTGGTGTAGCGTCTATGACCAACCAATGCGGTAAAGATTGTATCCGGTCTCGTCACCCCTGCCAATACCCCTTCTCTTGTCGACAAAGTCTTTTTCGAGTATTTGGAATGTCATGCCGCTGTCGTTCCTAGGACAGAGTTTGGGTGCAAAAGCGGACTCTACGGTGTCTGGAATTGCCTCAAACTTGCCAGTCTTGCGCACTGTGACCATGAGCCAGAAGGTGCCGGTCGTGGTTAACAAGTGGGCTGCACAGTCCCTCAGCCAAGCTGCATGTTCGGGGGCGTATACGACGTCAGAGGCAATGAGGAGATGCGACGTTGCCTTGAGGTGTGGAGGGGGTTGGGCCCAGTCTAGAATGGCAGTCTTGACAGGCGGTGCATCATGGCAGGTTGGAGGAAAGTTGGTATTGATGTTGGCTGTGCAGTTTTGCAGAACGGCAGGATGGTAGTCGGTTGCCAAAATGGTGGCCGTGGCAACATGCATGGCGGGGAGTAGTTTGGCCAGCACCAAACTGACGAGACCGGTTCCAGCGCCAAGTTCGGTTATGTGTGGATGCGGTGCAAGGCTTGGTGAATCGAGTGCAAAGCGCGTGGGGTCAGCGCACATGAGGCTGCTCAGCACGATGCTCGCACCCCAGGATTGGAGACCGACGGCAGTATGGTCTGTAGTTGAAAGCGGTGCATCGTTGAGCGTGACTTTGATTGCTTCTCCGGAAGGCATGGCAAAGGCAAAGTTACGAGTAAGGGCCTCTTCGTCGTGGCTGGTGGTGGACTCGAACAGGCTTGAAAGAATCACGGCAGCGTCATCAACAAGGCGTTCGCGGGCGTCATGATGCATGTGCAAGTCGTCGGAACGGGCGATGAGCGAGTTCAGCCATTGGATGGCAAAAGAGCGCTCGAAGGGGTCGGCGCGCAGAGCTGCGGTCACGTCTTGCAGAGTGGCGGCGTCGGCGGCGGCGGCGGCGTCGTCGTCGTCGTCATGCGAGGCGTATCCAGAGTCGACTGGGCGTGGTGGCGATGTGATGGATCTGTGGTCTCGTCTGGATGTCGGGGAGGAAATGAGCGTGGGCAGGCGCACGGGGCAGTAGAGCGCGCGGAGATTGCTGAGGGCCGACGTGAGCCGGGCTTCGGATGCGGACTGTGGGGAGCGAAGGGAGGGCAGCGTGGTCGAAGGGGGCAGCCCAGCGCCCGTGAGGCTGGCACTCATTTGACGGCGCGCCCGGGGAATGAGAGAAGAGAAACGGACTCGACGTGCATTGTGCCGCTGAGGCGAACGAGACGAGAGATAAGACGATCAAGTCAGTAAGTAACTGGCTGGGCTAGCCTCACGCTCGGACGAGGCCGCGCCTGTTCACTTTTCACCGCCAGTCATATTATATTGCCCTACTTACTTGTGCTTGTACTCGGAGGGTGGGCGCGCATCGGAGGGCGGGCCAGAATGCATCGTGGTCGCGGGAGGCTCGTTGTATGTGTGTATGCATGCATGTATGCATGTATGTGTGTATGTATGCGCCGTCTGCCCATCATGGCGCCCGGCTGCAGAGGGTCGACATGATGCTCACGATGCTTTCGCCCGGGCAATTTTGCGTCGTATCGCCATGGCCACGTGGACGGCAGGCATCGCTAAGCCTCAGCCTCAGCCTCAGCCTCAGCCTCAGCCTCAGCCCCATCGGCGCTAGCCCCCAAGCGGCCTAGCCCCTCTCCCATAAGCCTGTGCCTGTGCCTGTGCCTGTGCCTGCGCCGTTTCACGTGTGCCTGCGCCTCTCGCTCCATCTTGGTATACCGCGTTTGGAATCTCCCAAGCGTGCGTGGATTGTGGCACTAGTGGCTTGGGAGCGCTAGCTATCTACCCATCCATGCCAACCCCTGGATACGAACAGCCAGCTATACTACATCAGGCTTTCCAGTAACTCGCTGCGCCCAGCGCATGCTTTCGCGCTTCTTCCTCGGTTGCACAAAAGGCCTTTGGCTTGGTCCTCTTCTCTTCCCTCAGCTTGTGCTTCTCCCAATCCTTCATCACCTGCAGCGTCGCCACAACAAGCTCCGTGTCGACAACCGAACATCGCAGGTACAGCGCTTCATCCGGCAGGCTTGCTCCGCTCCCATCAACACCGCCATCCCAGAAACAGTGATCGGCCACAATCTGACCGTACAGTGGATTGGCATTGCCTCTTGTCGCTACGAACAGCGCGTGTCTGAGCGTGTCGTATCGCACCCCATCGACCGAAGACACCTTTGTGCTCGACACCCACATGTACGCCTTTTCATCAGGCCCAATGAATCGTAACGAGTCGTAGTTGAGCGCATGCACATACGTCGTCATGATGCTTTGCGGGTTGGGGCCACCTCGCAATAAGCTTTCAGACTTGCGCAGATTGGTCCTGCCATCTATCCTGAGGTCGTATGTCCATGTGCTGGCCTTTTGCTTGCTCGCCTTTGTGTCGCCATCTTTGGCTGGCTCGATGCACGTCATGGTCCATGAGAGCTTTGGACTGCGGAAGCCACCGCTCGTGCTCTTGAACTTGAAACAAAACATCGGCGGGCTAGCTTGGTGTGCTTTGTCTGAGTGTCTCTTCGTACTCCACGTTGATGAGGCCGGCGTATCGAGCCAAGTAGAGCCCGAAGCATGCTCGCTGCTGCGACCCGCATATAAGGTTCTCAGTACGGGCGGTCGACTCCATTGTGGGGGATAGGGTGCTTGGCGATACTTTTCCAGGTATGCAGGCAATGTCCAAGGCTCCGGGGTGGCACACGGTTGTTCTATTGATTGCCGGTCCAGGGCAACTGGTATCGGTAGGCTTTGCGATGCTAATCTCGCATCAGAGTACGACATGGGGAAAGGCTCTACCACAACTTCGGGTAACGTGCTACAACTAGCTGGGTCGATTCTTTGCACACGAGCAAGAGAGTCTGGGCTCCAGTGTTGGGCATACGTGCCTATGCTTTTGGAATGAGGCCGTAGTGACCGTGTCGAGTGCTGGTGGACGAGAGGCGGGGTGGCGAGATTTTGAGTACTCGAGCTTGTCACACTCGCTGAACGCCGGGTAGGCAGAGACGAGACACTCGGCGAATGCGTTGGGGAAGGGTTGGCAGGCCATTGTTGGCTTTGCCATGTCCTTGGAGAGCCTTGGACCTCGAGCTGTGACATTCTGTGTACCAGCACTTCATCTTGCTTCGCGTCTTCTTCTGACGTGAATGTACAAGGAGCAGCAGCTTGTTCGGCGGGGAGCTCTGCGATTACCGGGTTTGATGCTGCGTCGCTGTAATAAGGCTGGGTGGAGGATGCCTGCGCGCCTTTGTATGCAACCTGTGTTGGCGATGGCGACGACGGTTGGTGTTGCTCAAGTTGCCAGCCGTGTCGGTATGGATCGAGGTCTAGCGATGACATGATCTGTAGTACCTTGGATGGCGTATTCTTCGTCGACCAGGCAGGGCCTGGCTCTTCGCACGCGTCGAGAGGTGCCTTTACAGTAGCTGCAGGATGCGCAATCTTCTCCACACACGGTTCCTAACTCGCCGGGGCAATGGACCAGGAGCAGCACCTCGCTCTGTAGTATGCACACAGGCACCGGCAGTCTTTTCGCGGAGTCTTGATACGTGCAGCAAGCACGGCTGTGGGGTGTATGGGGGATGTTGGGGCGCGAAGCATCATCAACAGTGCCTCACGCAGCGCCTGGGGCCGTGGGGGCGGGACACTGGTGGCCTGAATCATCGCCAAGTACGTAAGTACAATCACACTGCGCGGCTAATTGCATACTGTACTTACTTGTCATCTTTGCGACGCCCTATCGCAAACACCATGTGACGATGCATATACAACCTAGTCGGTGTACTTGTCCAAGTATGTGGCAGAGAGGAAAAGCCCTGCGTCGTGCCTGAGGCGCATGGGCATGCGCACTGGGGAGCCTGCCATCTGCCACACCACGCCAGCCACTGCCAAAGAGCTCGCATTTCGTCCAAGTCTTTTTAGACCTTGGTGTTAGCCGCATCATGCATAGGCACACTAACAGAGCCGTTAATTATCAGGCCAATCCGTCGTTTCATCCACCAGCTAGCCAAGTACCTATGTTTATTAGAGCCTTGTTACTCACCGCCGCACTCAGCAGTCATCTTCACACCGCTTTCACGAAGAGAAAACAAAGGCCACACGTTTACTATTTTGGACGCGTTTGTCATGAATGAACTAATTCTCCCACTTAGCTGGAATGCAGGTTAGAAGGTGCTATTTCTACTGTAAGTACACTACTACGTATAAAAGTCGTAATGCGTAGAACCGCATTTCATCCTCTGTAACTTCAGTTGAGACGCCAATATTTTGAACGCTGAGGGCAGCCAACACTATTCGTGCCTGTAAGATGCTGCTTGGTGTTGCAGCATCAGATGCACAAACAACCTTGTCGGGTGGTTAAACTCGCATCTTGTTCAACTAGTTCTCCAATACTTTCTTTTCCGAACATACTACCAGAGGTAACGCCACACTATCTACCTGTTCCTCCTCAAGTAATAAAGTGATATGATTACAGTCAAATCCTAGATTCCGCTATCCCCCCATATTACTAAGCAAATACCTCCCCTTCTACATGTATAATTTCCTCACCAGCTAGATTCTACTTCACAAACCTACAAATGAACCACCCAACATACACACTCACCCTAAAACCTCCTTTTAAACCTGCAGCTCAGTGCTAATAATTGCATACTGTCCAATAAAAACCGTGCATACTCAACGCATATCTCGCAATTTAGAAGCAGCGCTAGTACTGTCCGTTCAAACTGGCCGTTTCAAAAATACCAAGCTTGGCTGTGCTTGCAGTGTCCTAAACGTCCTCTATTTTGGCTAAAGTTACCTAGATTTTATGCAACACATATAACAACACAGCCATCACAGTGGTACTACTGCCTATGCATGCAATTCTCGTAAACTGCCCTTGCCGATCGAAAGAATTTTCAAGCCCGTCCCAAAGGGTATGAGCTACTAGCAGGATCGGGGATACATGCAATCTGTTTTGGCCAGTATGGGCTCTGTTTCCAAGACAGAGCTAGAAACAAGCGTCGTGTTCGGCGAAATAGAGGCTGTGGAGAAATGACCAAAAGGTTGGTCTTGTTCGTGCCTAGTACGCTAACCAAATGATCCTTGCTTAGTGCAAAAGCAATCTATCTTTCTCCCTTGGGATTTGAGAATGATATCTCCTTTCCAACACTAACATCGTGAGGTAGCTAAGATCAATGCTTCAAATCTTATGTCTAGAATTAATCCTGAGTTTCCAGGATATAGAGTATTTACGTTACACGAGTTCTCTACGAAAGGCTAAGCCATCGTTTGTGGAAGATTGTGCATGGTGGATACTACTTCGTATTTCAAGCAAGCCTGATCATTCTGTTTCTGTTAGATAGCCAAAGAGATTCAAATTCGAAGCATAACGATCAAAGGTGGAGCTGAGTCTAGGCCGATGCCAATTCTTGTGCCTTACCAAGACAGGCGTATCCTTATCAAGCACTGACTATTCTCTACCCAAAATAGGTAATCAAACTGCACACTGCGGAGTAGTTCATTTTTCAAAGATCCACATCTCTAGTTAGTAACAAGAGTTTATGCCTTGGTGTGAAGTTTACCGCTATCAATGCTCGATTCGAAACAGTCATCCTTCAAGACTATATAAGCCAACCACTTTCGTTGTGAATACCTACTACTTCCTCATACTCTCTTCAATCCAGTTCAGACAGTCCAAACACTAAAAACCATTACAACATTCCACCATCAAGACACACACAATGCATTTTACAGCCTTTTCTCTCGCGCTCATTTCTATGGTTGTTCTGCCATCCCTTCCCCTGGTCCAAGCCATAACCTGTCTCGATACTACCTACAAAAGTCTAGCTTCTTGCAGGGCCTCTAAAGACTACATAATCAGACAAGGCGGCCAAAACCCAGGGTTCTGTTTTCAGAGCAGTCTAGGTGTCTACCAAGTCTGCGTCAACTGAAGCTGGCAGTGCTAGTCTCGGATGCAAACTACATGTAAGCCAACTCCTTTTAAATCCACAGTATATACTCGCTAATAGCTAGAAGTTGATAAACGCTATTATCCAGGCAACTTTCGGAAGGTGTGGGGGGGTCTCTTTTTATACTAAGAACTAAAGAAGTGATGCAAGAAATTCAATCATGTCACGCTACTACGCATCAACACTCTAAGCTTAGAGATTGTCTCCTTCAGATGATAATCTAGTCAAATATTAAATTGAACTCTTAGTCTCTTCACAAAGCGAGTAGCTCGTGTATATACTACCAAATTTACTAAGTTTATGTTGATATACAAGTTTAGAAACAGATATATGCAGCTAGGTACGCTGAGTAAGCCTCATCTAGCTGTACAGTTTTAATGCATACATTGTGTCTCGCTAGCTCTTTCATCTTAGTCATACCCAACGCGAATATTCGTAGGTATCCTGCATGTCAATGCATTTAGTGGAATAAAGTAGATAGATTATTTAAGTTGCCCTTGAAAGGTGTATCAAGGTTTTCCCAGATGTGTGAATTGCTTTTAGTAGATATCTATGTAGACAAACTCGTGAGCTCACTAGGTAGAGAAGAGCAGAATCAGGGGCTTGATTGAACACAGTAGCCGCAACTGCTTCACGCTACAATTTTGTCTTCTAACGCGAATTGAACTTGGTAATCACGTTTGAAAAAAAATACACAGACAACCAATCACAGATGTTCAAACAAGAAGCTTTACGCTTCGAGTCGCAAGTCTTAAAGTATGAAGTAGAATCTTATCAATTTTTCGGTGAATTACGATAATCGCCCTCCTTTCTTTATCACTGCAGCATCCATATTAGCCTAAGCAAGAAATTAATTACCGGTTTTATATTGTTATCAACACCTACATTATTCCGATAGGTGCGGGATTTGAGAATACAATGGCTGTTCGCTTTGGGATAGACTCAGAATGTACGAAATCTACAGTTGTCTACTACGGTGTGCCGAATGGTGCTATTGAGGGCCTCAATTGTGACGCACGAAGGGTCATAAGCATGGGCTCCACATAGCCATATACCAGAGATGTCAACAATCAAGCTGAGTCAAGCTCATCAATCAAGCTGGATTGACTCAACGGTCAAGCTGAGTCAAGCCAAGCTCATCAAGCTGTATCAAGCTGTATCAAGCTCGTCAAGCTCATCAAGCTGAGCTTGATAGAGCTTGATGAGCTTGATACGCCCGTGCGTAAAAAAAGAAGAATAACTATGAACTCCTTTACGTAGGCTACTAATCTATAGTAACGTTAACTCTTACCTCTATCTCTAATACTATACGTGTCAATTTATTATATATATCTTCTTATCTTACTAATTTCTTGATTGCAAGCATGCCACCAAAAAGACGCGTCCAAGCTATTGTTGCTACCCCACCGAAGCGGTCTCGGGGCGTGCCCCGCGGTACTCTAAGCCAGCCTATATCTATCAAAAGCCCGCCATCATCCTCTCGCTTATCACCTCGTCAAGCT
>NW_007359914.1:1256928-1284855 GCF_000359705.1 Exserohilum turcica Et28A | reverse complement strand
TCAAGCTCATCAAGCTCATCAATCAAGCTGGCTTGATACACCAAGCCAAGCTGAGTCAAGCCAAGCCAAGCTGACAGTTTTGCTTTTGCCTATCAAGCTGAGGCAAGCCAAGCTGGAGCTTGGCTTGGCTTGATTGTTGACATCTCTGCCATATACCTATAACGATGCACAAGAGATATACGGTCTTCAGTATTGCAACCTTCTTAGTTCACCAGAGATATGTAGTTGTTGTGTTGAACGGTTGGGGTAATACCATCTAAATCATATCGGGACATGAACAAACTCATCTACAGCTACAATGTGAGGATGATGTAATACCGCGTTACTCTTCAGGCGGATAGACAACAATACGATCAATATCCGCACCTTTGTAATCATGTCCGTTGTATAGACCGCCAATAGTAATAGTGTTGTGACTCCCCTTGTCCAAGTTTAACATGAGCGGGGAACTCAAAATGATGCCCTTGTGAGTATCTCGCTGGTACAGTGTCTGGAGCTCCTCCGTCTTGTTATTGACAATGACGCTCGAGATGCGACGAAGCTGCCATGTTCCATTGATGCGATCGGGTGTGCCACCCGGCTGGTCACCGAAGCCCATGTCGTCAGTATTTTGATAGTAGAAAGAGACCCATTGAGGCTTGCCGCTACCTTCAACGTTGTGAAAGGTAGCTTTGCTATCATTGCCGTAGATGCCCGTCACAATCGTCTTGTCGCTCGCAAAGGTGGCTTCTTGGTGATAGGCCTTTCCAGTCGTTGTCGCCTCCATGTTGTAGTAAGTAGTACCTTC
Organism: Exserohilum turcica Et28A; assembly: GCF_000359705.1. Taxonomy (NCBI): domain Eukaryota; kingdom Fungi; phylum Ascomycota; class Dothideomycetes; order Pleosporales; family Pleosporaceae; genus Exserohilum; species Exserohilum turcicum. The sequence goes on along the minus strand of NW_007359914.1, from coordinate 1,284,068 downwards.
AATCGGCGTGATTTCACCAGTCTCTACATTGAGATCATAGACATCATGCCATACAAGCTCGAGAGACTTTTCCTCTTCGTTAATCTCCATCGGAAGCCAAATGTACCTGCAAAACTTCAGTACACTATTTCATCAAGAGTCCAGATCGACAAGCTTCCTACCTCGATTCCCACAATGAATTGGAATCCCATTGATCTCCCATGTAAATATAGGTTGTCTTCTTGGTACCGTTGATTCGAAGGTTGAAACCCGATTGCGAGTTGAAAGTGCGCGTGTTCAAGGGTGCGATGATGAAGGGTTGCGACCAAGGACCAGAAAGTGAGTCAGCACGGAATGCCACCACATCTTAATCTAGTCAGTGATTTGCGCATCGCTACGAAGGAAACCATCTTACTATTTGGCCGATATCCCGTCTTGTGAGACATGAGGGCAAAGTAGCTCTTGTCTGTCTGAACGATGTTGGGGGCTTCCAGATCGTACTTGTCAAAGCGGTGAACAACCTCGTCCAACGCAGTTATGTTCTCATTGAAAGACGTGAGGTAAACATCCCGCCCTTCTCGGCGGTCGCCGTTGGAGTACTGCGCGTATGCACGCCCGTCTTTTTGGTCTACAAACATTCCAAAATCCTGCGACCAGTTTCCAAGAGGCGCCGTGGCATCGACATAGGTATAGGGCCCAGTAATGTTGTCGGAAACAGCGAGGCCTTGAAGAAGCTCTCCATATGTCCTATTATCGGCATGCCACCACATCTACACATGATCAGTCGAGCCCCCGAGAAGTTTTGGGTCGGTCTCTTACGTGGTACTGGCGAGTCGCCTCGCTGTAAACAACCTTGGGTCTTTGGATAATGTCTTCGTTTGAGATGTGCGGATGACCCTCAATTGGTTCCAGAGCAAGGCCATGAGGTTCCCATGTTACAAGATCACTGGAGCTGTAGACGCTCACACCACCACCCTCTTCTTGTCCTTGGACCTTGTACTCTCCAAACCAAAAGAACTTTCCAGTTCCAGCGTCTCTAGTTACTCCTCCGGCATGCGCATTCACAAGTGAGCCGTCGGTCGCTCTCCATCGCGCTCCTGGGACGATCCATTTTGCGGAAGTAGTTGCAGAAGCTAACACGAGCTGGCACAACAGCGTGCCGAGACGCATTTTGAAGTTGCAGAAGCGTGATCTGGGGGGTAACGAACATGCCTAGGTTAAACGGCCTGGACTTCATATAGCCGGTTGCACATGCACCAGTGTGTGCCGGCCAAGCAGCGGCGGGGCCTGATAACCCGAGCCCCCAGTAACATGGGCGGTACAAGACGTACAGCGGGGCTCTGCGCTTGTTCCGGGAACCGATCATCGCATTTCTCCAGGTTTCGACATGGCGCTACTGCCATATCCTGGTATGACCCCGTCGGTTGCCGGAAAAATAAAGACTCCAAGCTTGGCTGAGAGTGAGGAGATGCCAACACCACCGGCGCAGTCATGCAGGCCGCAACTGCTTCTAGATAAGGTAGCGAACCCGCATTGAAACGAATCATTGTTTGCTTGGAGATGTGCGCCAAGACGTGGTGTTGAGAGATTAAGAGGGGTGGCAGCTATGTTCCGGGGCAGTTTCAAGGTGGTGCTCGCTTAGGTACAGACCAGCGGTTGATGTCATCTTTGACTCCAACCTCGTTCATGTGCAGGACTGCACAGCCAGTCATTACTAGGGAGATGACTGAGCGAGATTGTCTCCGTGGGTGAATTCATGAGAGGCTTGGATCATCCTGATAATAGAAATACCATCAAGGTAAAGTAGATTAGGTCTGAAAGCCATGTACAGTAGATGTGTTACTTGATAAGAAAGTATTAACAACAAAAGAATATTGACAGAAGAATATTGACAGAAGAAAGGTCCGGTAGTTTTGAGGCCTCAACACACTGTGCCGACTGGGTATCGCATGCATGCTATGCAAGATTTAAACATGCTGATAGTATCAGTCGTTGCCCTTGATGCGCTTTCCAGAAGCGCAAGTAGTAGGCCTTGCCACCATACTGTATTCATTCTGGCACGCTGTCGCTGTCGCTGCATCTATCATGAAATTACTAACCCAACATCATGAAGCTTCTTTACATATCATACTCGGTAGGAGTTGACTCTACACGAGTTGGCTCGGCAGGAGCTGACTTAACAGGAGTTGGCTCAGCATAGGCCTTGGTGACGAGAGTGGTAGCGGCAGCCTGGGTACTGGTGGGTTGCACAGAAGTGCCAGGCTGATTTCCCGACGCTCCGCACTCTGGGAGCTTCTGGAGTTTGCCCTGCTCACCGTTGCATTGGTCCTGGGTGGAGATCCTCTCGCTTTTGCCGTTACCCTTGTCGACGCCCTTGTACTCTCCACAGACCATTTTGGTGCTTCCGCAAGAGCCGCTGATCGTTGCAGTATCACCGAAGTTGGAGTTGATGCCAATCAAGTCAGAGGTCAGGCCAAAGGCCCTGACATTCTCGACAATGACTTTACGGGGAGACTTCTTGCTGTTGTTGGTGCAGTCACCGCACGAGCGGTAGAGCTTACCGGCATTGACGACGGTGTAGTTGCGGATGGTAACACTTCCAGGACCACTAGAATCGCGTCAGTAACGTTTCATAGACTTGAGGCACGAGAAGCATACTTGTGCTGGACAACTTTGTCAATAGCGTTTTGTGCTCCCCCGCCGACAATGAGAGAATCACCAGGGCCAAGGATGGAGATTGCATCTTCGCAGACATCACGGAACCAGACGTTGGTCAGGTTGCAAGAGCCCAAGCAGTGAACGCCTTCAAGCGAGTCAGCACCAATAATGACATTGGAGATGGACGCGCCATCTTGGAGGATGAAAACAGCATTCTCGCTGCCAGTATCGTCATCCGAGTTGCATGGGTGGCCACGGTCGAACTCCTTGTTGCCAAAATCCTCGTATCCAGTGATGACGCTAGGCTTGGGCAGTGCGATGATGTCGCCAGATCGGGTAGGGATATCCAGAGTGTGCGCAGCCGCCATGTTGGCGACGAGCGATAATAAGAGAGCGACTTGGGAGATCATATTGAAATAGTGAAGTTATCGGTCAAGATGGTCCTGCAAAGGAGTCAAAGCTGAAAACGAATGTGATGAATATGCTGTATTTGAGCACAAGGGTGGAATTCAAGAATGGAAAAGAAAGGAGCGACTGGATGGCCTTGTCGAAGCTGGGAGGCCCGCTTGTATTTAATGTTGACATGCCACATCTTGTATGCACGGTGCTTGGGTCACGAACGATTGTGGATACGAAGGTGATCACCATTTGGTAGAAGCCGTGAAATTACTGCAGCGGCCAGACGTGCAAAAAGGTGGACTTTAGCAGCTAAGGGCCAAGACGCTACAGAAGCGTGTCCCGTTCTGCCTTGTCGTTGTGTGCGATACGTGCGGTGGCTGTTGAAGAATGAGTTGTGGCTAGGATGTCTCTGCTCAACCCAACCGCATCGCCACGTTAACTTGTGTATCTCAGAATGCATGTTGGAAGACCATGTATGGAAAAGTCTCTATTTCTTGTCATCGTCAACTGAGTTTGGCCTTGGTGCCGGTTGAATGAGGCGCGCGACCAAAACGGACACAGCCACAGGTTGTTATCAAATCATCCGGAGCTGGCAGCGGGTTCCTGGGCATCATTTCAACACTGACTTGGCATTCCGGCCAGAGCATGAAGGTTCGTTTCCAACGTGCGGCGCTTATTTAGAGTTTTTGCGTCGCGGCAGAAGTGACATGATGCTAAAATCTCACCCATATGTTCCTGTCAAGAGTATCCTGGTACCTCGGTGGTTTGAAGATAATGGTACCATTGTCGCGGACGAGATGACGGCTGCCAGGACGAGCCGTTGCGGGTCGCTTTGTTGGGTGGTGGATTGATCTGCTTCCTGTCTTGGACACGTTCTGCGTGCAAAGCAAAGTCGGCAGCTAAGTCGGCGTAGGCTAGCGACCCTTGCGCATTGCTGTGTGCATTGGCTGGAAGGTCGGAGACGCATAGGCAATTTCAGCGGTCGGATGATTGCATCCAATGCGTTGATGCAACAATGGAGAGCGTAAGGGATATAGTGCCGCACATGGCCGTGGCGGTTGAATTGTCATCTGGCGTACGGACGTACTGTGGACGAGGGGAGTAGAGGAAGAGGCGAGGAAGGGGGGAGCGGAGGGGGAGCGGAGGGGCGGGGGCACGGACGTCCACACAGGATTTCGGCGGGGCCAAGTCTTGGCAGCCCGAAGAATTTCCAGTCCCGGCCCAGCACCTCGTCGACTCTGCGCCAGCGACAACACACGCGCCCCAACACCGCCATCGCCGCCCACCATGTCGTCGATGCGAAATGCCGTCCAGCGGCGCAACCACAAGGAGCGCGCGCAGCCCCTCGAGCGCGAGAAATGGGGTCTTCTCGAGAAGCGCAAAGATTACAAGCTGCGCGCAGCCGACCACCGCGAAAAGAAGGCCAAGCTCAAGATCCTGAGTGAGAAGGCGCGCGACCGCAATCCCGATGAGTTCTCGTTCAAGATGATGTCGTCGCATGTGGACAAGCAGGGCAGGAAGGTGGCGGACCGTGGCAACAAGGCGTTGAGCCTGGATGTCGTCAAGCTGCTCAAGACGCAAGACGCGGGGTACATCCGCACTATGCTCCAGGTTACGCGGAAAGAAAGAGAGGAGCTGGAGCGGAAGCTGGTCATGGAGGAGCAGGGCGAGGTGCGGGCGTTGAAGGACGGGGAGCGGGCCAAGCAGGGCAAGCACAGGGTTTTCGTTGACAACGAAGACGAGCAGGACGAGTTCGACCCGGACACGTGGTTTGGACGTGGCGAGCAGATGCCTCGGCGAGCAGAACCGCCCACCTTTGGCGACCTCCAAGACGAGCTATTACAAGACGAAGAAGCACCTACGCAGCAGTCCAACACGCTGTCCAAGAAGCAGATGGAGGCACAGGAGCAAGCGCGGCGCGAGGCCAGGAAATTCCGCAAAGACCGAGAGCGCGCCCTGGAAAGGACCGCCTCGAAACTGCAAGGGATCAAGAGGCGGGAACGCGAGTTGATGCTCGCCGAGGAGGAGCTGGAGTTGCAGCGCGCCAAAATGAACAACACAGTGGGGGGCGTCAACAAGCACGGCGTCAAGTTCAAGATCCGCGAGCGCAAGCGCTGATACAAAGAAAAGACTTGACTTGACTCTGCTCGATGTTGAGCATTCGGACATGCAGAGAGACACTATAGTCTGGCAGGCATCCTCATTGCGCCATCCAAGCGCAACACGGTTCCGTTCAACATGTCATTACCAATGCACTCTACCACCAACCTCGCAAATTCGTCGGCTTGTCCCGGCCTCTTTGGGAATTCCATGCTGTTCTCCAGGCTCTTCCTGACTTTGTCGGTCATCATGCGCGTCATTGCGCTATCGAACATGCTCGGCGCTATCGTCACCGCCCGAATGCCATACTTTGAAAGATCGCGAGCGAGAGGGAGCGTGAGGGATGCAACGGCGCCCTTGGAAGCTGCATATGCGACCTGGCCCATTTGTCCGTCAAAGGCGGCCGAAGACGCAATCATGATGATGACGCCGCGGGAGCCGTCGGCGTCGGCAGGAGGCGCAGTAGTTATATGCGGTAGTGTCTGACGGATCAGATCCAGCGTCCCTCGCAGGTTGACGTTTAGTACGAAATCAATGCTCTCGATGCTCAGCGGCTCATTCTTCTTGTCAATGATCAGGCCTGGCAGTCCAACGCCTGCGCCTGCTACCACGCCTCCAATGTGCTTTCCTGTCTCCTTGACCCACGCGACTGTTCCTTGCACTGCTGCGGTGATGGCCTGGGTATCCGTGACGTCTGTTTCGAAGAACTTTGCGCGGGCGCCAAGTTCAGACACGATTGTTGATCCGTTGTCGGCGTTGAGGTCGAGCAGGGAGACATATGCGCCTTGTTGGTGGAGCGCGCGTGCTGTTGCCAGACCGAGGCCAGACACGCCGCCGCTTATAAGAAATGTGCGGTCCGCAATCTTCATCGTGTGGATTGTTTTAGCAGTAGTGATGGTGACCTGTGTCGTGTGAAAGAAACGGAGCTCCTGGCAGCCGCAGCAGCATGTGAAGTCGTCGCAGCGACGGGCTATTCCTTACCCACCCACTGAACGTGAGCCTCGGCTCATCAGCAGACGCTCATCGGCACCAGCGTTGGCTGAATCGCCGACCGCCAGCTTTTGCCTGCATGCTCCGTATCCGCTTTAGGGCCTTGTCGGATGCCTGCTCCTAAGTAATCGTATCCGTCTTGACTTTGAACCGCCCTACCACACGCACTGGAATTCCCCCCTCATCGGAGGCCCGCACCTCCAACACCCAATTGACCACACGCACGCCGGGAGCAGCGCGCATTGAAACACAGCTTGCTGTTGCAACTCTTGCCCCGCACGCCCTAACTAGCCCTGCACAAAAGACGCAGTGTGTCGCCTCACCTTCACCTACTCGTGTACATGGATAAAGGCAACCAACCCTATATAGAGTACTAGAGAAGCCGGCAAACCACAATGACGGACCGCATGATAGTCGGCACCAACGCGCTCCCCAGCAACCCGACGCCGCTGTCGGCCCCGCAAGAACAGCAAGTCCGCGACCTGTACTACAAAAACGTGCGAGCCAAATGCGCAAAGGAAATCGAAACGTTTGCCTCGTGCGCGCTCGGCCGCACATTCACCATGATCTATGCGTGTCGACAGCCGCGCCTTGCCATGAACAGCTGTATGCTGCAGTACCAGAATCAGGATGAGTTGGACAAGGCGAGGGCCGAGTGGTTTGCGCTTGCGGGAGAGAGAAAGAAGGTATGCCTCCCCTCTCTCTCTCTCTTTCTTTCTCTCTCTCTCTCTTGTCTCGATCTTCTTTCTTCTTCTTCGTCGTCGTTTGTGTGCTGATAAATACCAGGCCAGAGAAGAGCATCAGAGGAAATTAGAAGACGCCAGGAATAAGCACAAGGAATGGTGGAATCTAGACGAGCAGGGACGAACAACTGGCAAGAGGGCGGAGCAGGTCAATGAGGCGGGGTTGAGGCGGCGCGAGGAGAATCGCGTCGATGATAGGGGCGTTACGAGGGGTGGGATATATCGGGGGACGTGATGGGATGCGGTGCGTCCACATTGACACGTCTATCAGAGACAAAAAGAAAAGAAACAGCATTTGCATGGCGTTTATTGTGCAGCGAGGGGGGTAGAGACGACAAAAGGCATTTGTAGGATCAGTACGTGTAAATACCTAGGAATCGCCATTTTGGAGAGCGCAACAGTGCAGACTGAGCCGGTCCAGCTCTGGTATATAAATACGGACTAAGCATATCTCTCTCAACGCCGTGAAATGCTACATAACCACCAACGCCTGTCTTCGCAGTTTCCCCCGCTGCCACTGCTGTGGCTGCTCATCCCATCATCCCCCACTCGTCGTTGGAAGAGGTAGATTAGCCATTGTTGCCCTGATTGAGACCCATGGCCTCTTCGAATTCATCGTCGTCCTGGTCCTCGTCTTCCATGCCCCCCATGGTCGTATCCCCTCCCTCCCCGCCTGCTGTGTTTGCATTTCCATTGACACCGCCGACGGGCCCTCCAAAGCCTGCAGCGCTCGCTCCTACATCATCATCCATATCCACATCCTCATTGCTCTCTTCAATGTCTTCCTCCCACGCGCCCTTGACGCCCCACCCCACCCCGGTAAAGCAGTACCGCTCAGGTGGCAACCGGATCCCAAACTCGCGGTCCACGCGCGGCAGTGCAATGCGATTGCGCTCGAGCGCAACCTCGCTCATGAAGTCCTTGCCGAGCGTGCCTTGAAAGGTGCTGGCGGCGCGCGCCCCGACCGCCGTGCGCAGCGCATTCAGCGAGACGCCGTCTTCTCCACCGTCGGCATTTGCGCCGCTGCGTTTCTTGGAAGCGGATGTTGTGGGCAGCGGGGGCTCGTAAGACAGCGCATCAGACAGGATCGACGAAGTGTACCGATAGGCAAAGTCGAGGAGTTGCAGGGGCACGCGCTCCGTGTAGGCGTGTACGCCCATGTTGGCCAGGATAAGATGGATGAGGCGCGCATCGCGGGGGCGCTTGCTTGCCCCACTGTCCTGCAGTGAGGTCGACGGAAAGGCTGCGCTCATGCTGCCCGGGGGATTCGACGGCGCGCCGTTGGATGGTTGTGACGGTTGCGATGCTGCTTGTGGCTGCGTGGGGGGGCTGAGAGTGGGTGCGTTCGCAGTCGCTGGCGGCGTGGAAATGCCATTCGGCACGTTTTCTGCGGCTGGCGAAGCCATGTTGCCTGTAATGTGACGTGGGCGCGCGAGGTTGCGGGCAGCTCGTCGGGCGTGTTGGTGAAGTCGCCAAAGCCGCACGGCGCATGCAGTGCTTGGCATGCGGCTTGGGGTAGGCAAGTACAGAATCCGGGGAAACGTCACACCAACGCCAGGCAGAGCACGAGCGACCAGCCAAAGAGGGGAAAAAAAAAATTTTTTTCATGAATAACATGTGCATGTGCACTGCATTGGTATTGGAAATGCTGACTTTACTCGAAAGAATTCGCTGTGCAAAGACTATACCTTGTCATGTTCAGCAACCATATCCTCCTCGTCCCCAGTTGCTTCACTAGTGATGCTCTCATGCAAGCTCGGCGTCTTATCCTTCTTACCAATTCGCTTGATAGATCCCCACATACTGGCCTTGTCTTTGGAAGTACCAATGCTTGGACTGTTGCCTACACTGTCTGAGCTTTTGCCCAGACCAAAGAAGCCGCCCGAGCCTTCCTCTTCCACTTCGTCTGGAGTTCCGGGTATGTCGCCAGCCTTGCTCTTAGAGAAGAGGCCACTTTTTTTGCCAAAAGTCAGGAATTGGTTGGTGCTGCCCTTGCGCGTCAGTTTCTGCATGAACGACTCTTTGCCTATTGAGCCTGCAGCATCTGAAGCAGTATACGAAACGCTGCGCTCGAGGGTTTCACATGGAGAGGTCTCAGATACGTCGACAGTGGAGATGGAGGGAGTGTCGCGCGACATGCGCGAGTCCAAGCGTGGAGAAGTCGCTTCGCGGGAGTCGCCAGCCTCCGAAGGAGTATGCTTGTCCTTGCGTGACGCTTTCTCAGCCTTGTCCGCCTTGGCCTTCTTGTCCTTCTCCTCTTTCTTTTCCGCCTTTTCCGCCTTTTTGGCCTCCTTCTCGGCTGCCTTTTCTGCAGCCCGTTTGGCCTTTTCGGCCCTGTCTTCTTCAGTCTTCTTGCCCAGCTGGAACATGGTGAAGCTTGCCGCTGCTGGGTTGAGTTGCTTCGGTGGGGTGGGCGGAATCGGTGGAAGAGACGAGCCCGAAGGCTGGCCCGGCATATGAGAGGCAGACGACTGCGGCCGGGTGCCAATTGGCGCCTGAGTAGGCGAGCGCGTGTTTGAAGGAAAGTCCAAGACGTCGTCATGCATGATATCTTCGTTGATCAAGTTGGCGCCAGGCCCATGCTGCACGGAGGGCCGACGAGATCCTAATCGAGACCATGAGGCCGTGTTGGTGTTGTTGACACTCCAATCCACTCCGAGAGGGCTGGCTCTGGCGCCAAAGGCATCCACATTCCAACCAAACCGCGTCTGGCTTTCTGTTGAAGGTCTCGGCAGAGCCGTGCCTTCTCCCGAGTTTATCGAGCCCTGGCGGGGTGATTCTGGCCTCTGATGCATGCCCAGCATGGAGCGCAGCCAGGGATCATCCCCCTTTGCACTGCCAAACATGTTGAAAGGGCGCTTTCGAGTAGCTACATGTTTCGGACTATTGGTGGACTCGATGGGCTGCGTCTTGGTGCGGATGAATGCATCATACCATGAGCCTTCTGAATGGCTGCCCCGGCGATGTGGAGCCCCCAGCCCATCCAGGCCGTGCTCTTGGCGAGGAAGTGATTGGCTCTGTGACGGCTTCAGTGATCCCAAAGCAGGGCCCTCGTCTGAAAATGTCTTGCCGCGCGCCCGATTGAGCCCAAAGAGTCCGCCGAACCGACTGGTCTGGGGGTTCATTTGGAACGAGCTCGACGTGGAGTGAATAGAGCGTTTATCGCTGTCCACATTGAAGTCATTACTTGGCTGGATTGATAGGTCGCCGGCACTCTCCCTCGGGCTAGCAAAGGCAGGAGGAGACTGGCTTCGTGGTGAAGCTGGCAGGCTTGAATTTTGTGCAGAGCGCATTGTGCCAGGGGCGCCAAGGCCAGGTAGGACATTCCTCATGTGCGGTGAAGGATTGTGAGAAGAAGGGGCCTGAGGCGGACCTGGATCATCGTCTTCGTCTTCGGTCAGCCCCAGGTCGTCTCCGAACAGGCCTGCTGGAAGTAAAGCACCGGCCGTGGGGCTCATGGGCGCTCCTCCAGTCAAGCTATCCAAGTCGGTTTGCGAAAACGAAGTGCTGTACGTGCGAGGAGGCAAGGCCATGCCGTTTACCGGGTTGAAGTAAGGAGTTGGATTGGCAAACGAAGGCGAGGCGGTCGTTGGAATGCTGTTAAAGGGTGCTGAAGAAGTATGGACAAAGCCTCCCGTGGCGGCCGAAAGCAGGCCTTCGCGCATACTGAGTGGTCGAGCTCGTTGACTGTTCCGCCTGACTGGGCCCATTTCGGGGATCGATGGTCCTGAGAAGAGCTGGGGCTGGCTCAAACGACGTTGCTGCATGTACGCCAACCTAGTGGCTGCGTCTTGATGAGCCCTCTCGGCTTCGGCGTATAGAGCCCAGGCCTGGGCATACTGCTGTTGCAGCAAACCAAGAGTCATCTTCCATCGGTTGTCCTCTTCCTTTTCCGCGTTGTCGGGGCCGTCTGGCGCTTCTGCGCCCTCCTGGCCTGCTTCCAGCTTCTTTCTTTCCTCTTCGAGGGCCTTGATGTGGGTTCCCTTCTCGCGGATAGCATCCTCCAAGAGCTTGTTGGCCTGGGTTTCCTCTGCGTATTTTTCCTTGAGTTCCTGGATGCGCTTTTCGGACGCGGCTTGGTACTCGGCCTGCTCCTTCTTCATCTTCTCAGCCGTCTCGCGGAGTTCAACTGCTTCGCGAGTCCACTTGGCAACATCGTCCTTGAGCTTCTTCCTCTCTGTTTCTTTCTGTCGGAAGATCTTCTCTTGGTGAGCGCGCTTGGTCTGGGCGGCGGCATTTTGGCGCTCAAGGCTGGCTACTTCTTTGCGCAAATCTCGGCTGGCATCCTCCTTTTCCTTGAGTGCAGCCTTCTTCTCGTCACGCTTGTCTGTGAGGATTGCTTTTTGGGTAATGAATTCCTGGTCTTCATCCTGGATCTGACGCTCCATGTCGTCGAGCTCACGGCGAAGGCCGTCCAACTTTTCCGTCAGCTGGCGAATAGAATCTGGGCCTTCTGGCTCCTGAGGAGCTCGCCCCTGCTCATGCGACGCGGGCGAGGGCCGCCTGCCGATATCCGGGCGCCTCATGCGAGAAGTGCTGTTGCTGTGCTCGCGCGTCATGGGGGGCGCGGCGACGGAGGTAACCACGTCGGCGAGGGACTTGTTGGGGCGGATGATTGGGGTGGGGGTGTAGTCATTGTCGTCGGCGGGGGTTGGGGCATCTTTGGGAGGATGCGGGCCGTAAAAGTCGTCCGAGTCGGCGGGCAATGTTCGGAGGCGGATGGGGACGCTGGGGGCCTGGAAGCTCGACGAGTTGAGCGTGACGATGCGAATTGTGTAGTGGTGGTCAGGCTGGAGGTTTTCAATGGTGATGGACGACTCCTGGGGCGATATGTCGCCAACTGCAGCAGCGGGTTAGCCGATGTGGCGGGCACGAGGGTGGCGGCATGCGCGAGACGTACTGTCGATGCCGTTGATGCGAATGACATATTTCAGGACCGAGGTGCGCTGGTCGGGGGGCTTCCAGTGCAAAAGAAGTCCGTCGGCCTTGATGCCAGCGAGCGAGACGAGCGGGGCGACGGGGACTTCGAGGCCGAGGACCTGGACCAGCTTCTCGACGGGCTGGGTGAGGACTTGGTAGGCGCGGAAAGCGACCCTGGGAGGGGGAGGGGGCGAGGTCAACGACAGCGCGAGCACGTGTTTACAGCAGCCATGCATACCAGAAGAGAGCGAAGACCAGGCAGGAGGTGCGAAACCAGCCGGACGAGGAGAAGAGCAGGGCCTCGATGTTGTAGCGAGCGACGTCGGGGGGCCAGTGCAGGGCGTGGGCGGGGTCGGAGAACATGGCGGCGGGGCGGACGGGGTGAAGAGGGTGGAGCGGAGAGAGAGGGCGCGCGCGCAGGGAAGTGAGGGTTGGGTGGTGATGGCAATGAATGGATGAGTGGGTGGGTGAATGAATGGATGGATGGATGGATGAAGATGTGGAGCAGCGGCGGGCCGAGAGCGAGAGCGAGCAGCGAGTGCGGCCGGGGCGCGCGACAAGCATTGTGGCCATGTCTTGGCTGCACCGGGGCTTCCCTGCCCACTCGACCACGACTGCGACTGCGACTGCGACGGCAGCCGCCGGCCTCGGCATGACGCCGCATCGTGTGCAGCACGCGTTGAGCATGAGTGCGAGTGCGAGTGCGGTGCATGCAGTGGTGGGCATGCACAGGAACTGGACCTGGTACTGTGTGTACATGTACAGGTGTGGGCGTATGATGTATGCTGCATGTTGCCAAGGCCGGCAAGGCGGGCGGAGAATGCATCATGCACCCATGCATAGCCAGTTACATGAGCCGCTACCACGACCACTACTCCAGCACATGTAGGACACATATGGATACACCTCGTAGGGCTGGCTGCATGGCCGGCTGGCTGGCTGGCTGGCTGGCGGCGGCGCGTGGGGGGGCTGCAGAGATGGGCATGAATGCTCACAGCACACATGGTTTGGCTGAGCCCTCAACATTCCCACCGCAATGCCATGCCATGCCATGCAACACCACCAACACTTGGATACGCATGCCCCGCGCCCCCCCCCATGTGCCTGCCAAAGAGCGTCCCATCCATCCACCCATCCATCCATCCATCCATCCATCCATCTCCATCCACACCCATGCTGATCTGCAGAGGCCCCCTCTCTTGTGGCTGCGAGGCGTCAAAGGTTTTGGCAAAGCCGTCCTTGACCGAGGGCATCGTCACGTCGGTGCTGGCTCTGTGCATATGGAAGCCCGACCAGTCGCCCGACTTGGGGCGGTCGTATTCCGAGTCGTCGGCATGCATGTTGTCGACGGGTGGCATGGACATGGACATGCGGCCTCTCCTGGTTGCGACACCGGTGCCGTCGAGATCAAGCGGCTCGGGCTCGTCGAGGGGGCGGTCCGAGGCCATTTCGGCAGCCTGTTGCTCTGGACTGGCAGCGGGCGAGGCTATGGGCGACGTCTGCATCTCTGCGGGAATGTTGTGCGATGTCTCGAAGACAAAAAAGGCCTCGCCGCCCTCGCCCAGCTTCATCGAGTAGTCCTGCAACTCGCCATTGACGCGGAACTCGACCTTCTTGTCCGAGGGGCGCAGTATCTGGTACTTGCCGAAGCGGACGTGGAAGGGCGAGCAGGCCAGGCTGCCATCTTGGTGCTCGACGACGATGGTGTCGATGGCGCCGCTGAGGGTGGCGGGGTTGATTGAGTTCCAGCCCTTGGAGACGGTTCCCGTCAGAGATCTCACGTAATTCATCTTGAGGGCGTGGGAGCGGGCGTGGGAGCGGGCTCGGTGGCGCCGGGCGTGGTGGGAAGTAGGGAGCGAGGGAGAGGGAGGAAGCAGCAAGTGTCGGGCGTCTACGTCAGACGGGTTTTGGCGGCCAGCTGAGGCGAGGCGAGGCGAGGCGAGGCGTGGTGATGCGATGCGCTGGGCTGCGCCGCGATGCGGGTGTTTGGAAAGCGCGTGCGTGCGTGCGTGTGTGTGTGTGTGTATGTGTGTCGGGGCCCAAGGCAGTTGGTTCAGGGCCTTCACATGCCAATGGGTTTGGTCGCGGGCGCTTTGGCCGAGGGAAGCGGGCGCTGGGGGCAGCGGGCGGAAGAGGGCGTGGGAGTCGAGGGCGCGCGCGCACGCGGGAGAAAAGGCGAGGCTCCCGGGGCTACTTTGGGGATATCAATATCGTCAGCGGGGCGGCCGCCTCACAGACGTCAGGAACGTCAGGTTGGCCGGGGGGGGGGTCGACGTCAGGTGCCGGTCATGGGATGGCGGCTGGCCGGAGAAAGCGGCAGCGAGGGCGCGTGTGCATGCAGTCTTGCTGGAATAGGAGGAGGATGCCACGGCATGGAACAGGTCGACGCGCTCAGCCAGCCCGCCGCCTGTGTCGCCCAGTGAGGCCCTCGCCCGTGCCATCAAGCTGTCCAAGAAGCTCTTTACCTCCAACATCCCAAACAAGGTGACCGAGACGGGCGACCTGGAACTCGACATGACGGGCTACAAGAGCAGCGAGGAGGATGCCCTGCGCGCCGAAGTCATCGCCCGCCGCATCCTGTCAGACGAGCTTGCCGGCGACTACGATATTGGCGCCTTGATCGGCGCTGATGAGAACGGAAACCTGTGGATCTATAGCAGCGAGGAAGCCAAGGCAGCAGCCATGGCCAAGACTGCCATGAACGTCCTGAACGAGGGCGCTCTCCAGTCGGCCGACGCCCTGTCGGATCCTGGCTACCAGAGCGACAGTGGTCGCAGCGATGACACGGCCCAGTTTCCTCGAGTCCACCGAGACTCGGATAGTGCACTCGGCATGTCTGCACCGCACTCGCCCGAGGCGCACAAGAACGAGACCAAGACGTACGCAAAGACACTGCGCCTAACGAGTGAACAGCTCAAAGCCCTCGACCTCAAGCCAGGTGCCAACACGATGAGCTTCACGGTGAATCGTTCCAAGTGCGAAGCGTACATGTTCTACTGGAAGCACGATGTGCCCATTGTCATCTCGGACATTGACGGCACCATTACCAAGTCGGACGCCCTCGGCCATGTGCTCAATATGATTGGCAGGGACTGGACTCACCAGGGTGTGGCAAAGCTCTACACGGACATTGTCAACAATGGATACAACATCTTCTATCTGACCAGTCGCTCTGTTGGACAGGCCGACACGACAAGAGCCTATCTGAACGGCGTGGTGCAAGACAACTACCGTCTTCCCAAAGGCCCAGTCATCATGAGTCCCGACCGCACCATTGCCGCACTTCGGCGTGAAATCTATCTCAGGAAGCCCGAGGTGTTCAAGATGGCCTGTCTTCGGGACATTATGCAGCTGTTCAACAAGCCGCCGGGCCAGACGCCTTTTTACGCCGGGTTTGGCAATCGTTTCACAGACGCGCTGTCATACCGCTCGGTCAACATTCCGTCGACGCGCATCTTCACCATCAACTCGAATGCTGAAGTCAGTCTGGATGTGCTGTCGCTCAACTCGTACAAGACGGGGCTACACAACAAATATCTACCGCTCTGGGATGAGCTCCATAGCCTTCCTTGCCAACGCCGAATCCATGCCATGCTATGCAATCAACAAAGTCAAATCAATCCCCCCCCCCCTCAGCCCACATCTACCTCTTCAGCTGGCCTCGCCCAGCCGGCATCCCATCTCTGACGCCTAATGTTTGCAAACGTTCTGCAGCATGGCCCACCCGGTCATGTGGCTCTATAGTCCGGCTTGTACGCCCCTCCGAGTCGTCGTCTTCTGAGTCATGGTCTTCCTCATACTCGTCCCCGTCCACATAGTCACCACCTTCTACGCTTTCCATGATGGAGTCGCCCATGCCCCCTTCGTCAAGCGAGTCCCGCGACATGTAGCTCCCCTCCAGGTCCTCGCCCATTTCTGACCTCTCGTCTTCGCTGTGCAGACTAGCCGCTTCCGTGTCATCGTCCTCGTCCTCGTCTTCACTGTCGGTGAAATCCGTAATGTCCAGAGGCGGGTCGCGCCAGTAGTTGAAGTCGGTATATGCCTCGCCTCCCGCAGGCACGAGCAGCCCGACTGGCGGGAAAAAGTGGTCGACAATTTCTCGCATGCTGGCATATATGTTTGTGATAGTTTTAACCAGATTTTCTTCCAGGTCCACGGTTGCCATTGGCTGCATGCATGGTGATGGGCTTGCCCACATGGCTCCAGCATGTACTATGTATGTATGTATGCGTGTATGTACACGAGGGAGAATGGTGCGGGCCTAGTCTGCTGCATGCGGACACCGGATTACTACGAGTACGTAGACTCAACGGGTGGCGTGGGGCATGATTCACGACGAAAGCTTAATGGGCAGCTGAGCACAGCAGCATGTCGGGCCGACGTGGAGCGATAGAGTGCTGGATGGACCCTTTGCCTTTTGCACCAATCACGCGCCACATGGCGCAAATTAACCGATGCATATGCAGCCAGCCCAGCCAGCGCCCGAATGCGGCAGGAACTAGAGGAGAAGAAAATTATTTCGACAACGCTGCCCGTTAAGGCAAGCACGGGCCGCCCACACGTCCGCTTGCCCACAGTCTCATGACCATCACGGTAATGCTCCTCCTCTCATCATCATCATCACCATATCATGTCGCCGTCGTCGTCGTCGTCGCTTCTTGCCTGCCACTACTGCTGCGCTGAGCCTCCTCTCTCTTCCCTGCACGCCTACTCGCCGCCATGAAGACACCATCACCGCTGCCGTTGCCGTCCTCGCGTTCGTCGGTCATTATTACTGCCGCACCCCCAGACCGTGATTACCCCGCATTGCCCGATACGAACACGACCAAGCCACTTCTGTGGCGGCTTTACGTGTCGCACATACTTTCGACATGGAACGCGCGCACCTTTGAGTTTGGCGCCATCATTTTCCTCGCTGCTATTTTTCCGGGAACTCTTTTCTTTGCCTCGTGCTATGCCTTGTGTCGCTCCGCCGCCGCCGCCGTCCTGGGTTCCTGGATAGGCAGCCAGGTCGATCGCAAGAACAGACTCCATGTCGTCCGCCAGAGCATCGTCTGGCAAAGACTGTCTGTCGCTACCTCCTGTCTTGTTCTGGCGTTTCTGCTGGCTGCCGGCGAAGAAAAGGGACTCACTGCCTATGCCCTATTCGCCGCCAGTGTGCTCCTGGCATGCGTAGAGAAACTGGCCTTTGTCGCCAATACTGTTTCCGTTGAAAGAGACTGGATCATTGTCGTCTCCGATAGTCTCCACGCAGACCGCCAGCAGCTGAACAGTGTCATGCGGAGAATCGACCTCGTCTGCAAGCTCGTTGCCCCAGTCGGCATTGGCCTCATCGAGGGCTACTCCACCCGGCTCGCCATCGCCGTCGTCTTTGTCCAGAATGCCATCAGCGTGCTCGTGGAATACTATGCCATAGCGCACGTCTACGCGGCAATCCCAGCCCTCGCACGCGGAAAAGAGCCCGAGCACCCTGAAACACGAGACAGCCCAGTGCAACAGTCTGACCACCAGGCTACCGTGTCACACCCTGGTCCACGTCGCATCCTCGTTAATATAGCATCGCACCTCCGACCGTGGAGCAATTATATACAAAACCCCGCCTTTCTGGCCTCCTTTTCGCTGTCCCTACTATACCTCACCGTCCTCAGCTTCGCGTCGCAAATGACGACGTACCTCCTCACCCTCGGCTTCACCAGTACCCACGTCTCCATCATGCGCCTTGTATCCGTAGCCCTCGAGCTATCCGCCACGGTCGCAGCCCCGTGGCTCATGAACAAGATTAGCGCTGTGCGCGCAGGCTTGTGGTTCATCAACGAGCAGCTCGTTTCCATTGCCCTGGCCATCGGCCTCTTCCTCTGGCTAGACAACAAGCCCATGCTCGCCGGTGCCGCCCTCGTCCTCGGCGTCTGCTTTTCCCGCCTTGGCCTCTGGGGCTTCGACCTGTGCGTCCAGTACCTCGTGCAAGAAGACACGCCAGAGGCCACGCGCGGCTCCTTCTCCGCCATCGAAATGTCGCTGCAGAACCTCTTTGAGCTGGTCTCGTTTGCCACGACAATGGTGTTTTACCGCCCCGTGCAGTTCAAACTCCCCATCTTCATCAGTGCTGGCGCCATTGCCTCAAGCGCTGCCTGTTTCGCGGGATTCGTGAGGAAGAAGAGGGGCCATTTGTTGCACACGGATAGGTGCTTTAAGCGAATGGGCAAGACGGGCCGGTACGAAGTCCTACCTACGATTGAGGAGGAAATTGAATTGGAAATGGACGACGTAGACAAGGATGCGGGAATATGTTACCGGCACTAAGTTGAAAAGAAAAAAAAAAGTTAATACTCTAGTCATTTTGTTTAGCCTGAATTGTTCATGTATGCTTTCATCGCCGTTATCGGTCCTTGGCTAGGCCCTTTTCTGTTCTTCTTTGATAGGACCGGTTCGGCTATAAGTACCAAAACTACTACTTCGCACAGCTACATCGCTAAACCGCTAGCACGATACCTGACAACGAAAACCACTCTCCCAAATGTATTCCGTGGTTGGCAACTCGAATCCTCGAATCTCGCTACCATGCTAGGTTCCTGCCGCCTTAATCTTTGTATGATTTTGGCATTGCATCGGTTCTTTCTTTTTTTTTCAACGAGACTACATCTACAATGATATCGCAGGACCCATACCATGACACTCTTTGCTCGCATCCACGCTTTTTTTTTCTTTCTACATTTCAACCCCCTTGGTAAAGCAGGGGAAAGTATACATTTGAAAGATGAGTATGACGTTGTTTATGGAATACCTTGTTTCTCCATAGTAAATCTCATTACCATGTCGCTGCACAGCGAACGACACGTCATGGCACAGAGTTGGAATGACCATTTTCATGGCGTAGTACCCAAGAAACTCTAAGTAGAGATGCTCATGCATGACATACGTACATACATACATACACACATACATACATATTCAATGTGTACCTGGCAGGTAATAGGAGCCTGTTTAAGTTTGTCAATCTATAATCATAAGTGATATCCCTCGTCCTTTGCGATAAAACAGAAAATCATACATACATACTCAATACACTTTCATATAATTGACACTGCATGTTTTTTCTTCGTACCTCAGAACAACGCAAAAGGCTTCCCTCAACTCTGTTTCACTTTCTACACTTGATGCGGAAACCACATTTCGATTCGGTATTAGTTGAACAAGAGACACTTCTGAACATGCAATGTAACAAGGTCCTCCTCCTCCTCCTCCTCATCCTCTCACAACTTGGCACAATACGTCTGCACAGGCACAATGCCACCACTCCTATCCGGCGGCTCCCTCATCGACACTTCTCTCGTGCGCGCCAAGCTCTCCAGCTCGTCGAGCCGATTCAGCGTCGCCTTGAGATGGGCCTCGAAGCCCGGCTGCATCACGACATCGCGAAACGCATTCTGCATGGGCACCGAGTCGGCGCGCACCATGCCATGAGCATCAATGTGCACCACGTTGATGTGGTCAAACGGGTGCACGAAATCCGCTCTCGTGATGATCTGGCGCGCCTCGTGCAGCGGCATTTCCGGCAGAACAAAGGCGTCCGAGGTGCGAGGGTGTGTTTCGCGGAGCACCAGTGCGCGTGCGAGGATAATGGCCGCGGCACAGTATTTCTGCTGCTCCTCGACGTCGTCGTCCATCGAGTCGCCCAGGATCCAGCAGTTGTTCAGGAACCAGGATTTCTCCCGCCGATTGATTTGCGCACACGTTCCCAGCATGTCGTGCGATTTGGCGACTTGGTTGAGGAAGATTAGGCGGCCGCCGACTTGGGCATAGACTTGGTCGAGGATGCTGCATGGCGTGTCTTCGTTGTGGTACCGCGCTCGGTACTGCTTGAGGGCCTTGGTGACAATGTCCTTGCGCACGTCGCGTATGCTCATGACGTGCATGTTGGTCGCGTGTGGCGTCAGGCGCTCCAGCGTCCAGAATTCGTCGGATGTGAAGACGGTTGTGACGAGCTCGTTGCCCGCCCAGATCTCGGCCCGCTGCTGTAGGATCTCCAGTAGATGCCTGCCTGGCTCGTCGTCCTTGAACAAGTGCACGTTGTTGATAATCATGAGTAAGGGCTTTCCGCGGCGTTTTCTCATCGACAAAGCTACTTTTTCCAGCTGGTTCAATGCCCGCTCAATGTCCAGAAGCGGTGAGCTGTCTCGCGGACCCCTGATACTGAACAACCCCCCAATGTAGTCTTCGTGAAATTCATAGTCGATAGCCTTGCCCAGTCGTGTGCGGAACACCTCCAGGTCATTATGCGCTTCCAGCATAGCAATACCATCGCCATTGACCTTTCTCATGGATTCCAAAAGCAGCGCGCGTTTGCCAGTACCTCGCTCACCGATAATGAGATAGTATCTTCCTCTTGCTTTTCCGCTGACAATGTCATCGACATCCTGCTGCTCAGCTCTTGGAACCCAGTATTCTCTCTCAATAATCTTTTGTATCTGGTCTGGCTCGGTACCGTACGCCACGCGACCAAGGGCAACTCGCTCTTGCGAGCTGTAGCCTGTAGCAAAAGCATTTTCAATCTTCTTTGCCACTGTCCTTTTGTAAAATAGGCTGTAGGCATAGCCGCCAAGGCCAAGCCCAAATAGCGATATCAGAGCAACGGTGCTGCCCTCGAGCACGCTCCGGGCAAATTTACTCCGCTCTTGCTTGGCTTCATCATGCTCTCCACCTTTCTGTGCATTATTGGCTGGCGCATTGTTGGCCAGGGGCTGCAAAAGAAATGGAGTAGAGCGAAGGCGAGTGGGGTGTCTGCCGAGGGGCAAGACAAGCCATCCTGAGATTGTGAGCTCCTAGTCCAAACTAACGTGAGAAGACACCTACCGCGTCCAGCACGTTGGATCGAGCGTCTCATTGGTCTTGTAGAGAATGACTCGAGAGATCAGGTGTATGTTCCTAGGCATCACGCGTTCGACATGCGTGAGCACGACCGCCCAGCCAAGGCGTGCTGGCTAGGCGCTTGACGCGTTGCCGCACAGCCGAGCATTTTGAGCGGGTCAGTAACGAGTAAACACGAGTGAAGCGGCGTTTTCATGAACACATGTCCAGGACACTGGGCGAGAGGAACTGGAACGGACGTCACGCGCCAGGTCCTCTGATACTTCGCACGTCATGCGGGGATACCTAGGCAAAGGGTTGGCGCTAAGTCACCATGGCGTGGCAACGTCGTAGCTTAACCTGACCCCAATCCCACCCATCCGAGCGTGAACTATCATCTCAAAACACTACAAAAGGACCGGTACCAGAGTCATGTAGCCAGCCACTAATAATGGCGTTCTGTGCCCAAAGTACGACAATATCTCGTCCTAGCTCGATTCAAGGCTAAACACGTGCGCTTACGGAGCACCGATATCTCAACGTCACAGCACCACGACACTCGTAGATATCTCTTCCATGTCCACTCTCTTTTCTCAAAACAAGTTTCCTATACTCTAATAAAAATGCATTTCATCCCCATTACACTCGCCCTCACACACCGTGCCTGGCCCCCGAAGATAAATTCTATAATCTCATGTATGCATGTAAGAGCCCGTGGTATCATCATCTATGTAAATAAAACGCTCAATTGCAAAAAAGCAAAATCTATCAACACTCTAACTAAAGATAAACAACAAAAAACACAAGGGTGACAAGAACCAACCAAAAAAAGGAGAGTCTAAATCTAGAGGCCATAGCCCCTCAACCATCTCAGCTCCCTCGCCTGGTGCTCCAGCGCCCTCCTCATCTCAGCACTATACTCTCTCTCCCTAACCTTTTCGCCCGCATCATTGCCCTGCTGCTCCAGCGCATCCTCAAAGACATCTCTTTCAAAAGGTGGTTCGCGGCCGAATCCCAACATACCGAGTTTCCCGTCGCCAGTCCAGAGAATCAAGTTGTTGGCGCCCAGGGCTTCGGTGGTGGTGGTGGACGATGAAGCGGAAAGTAGAGAGGGGTTTACGGTGGGTAAGATCTTCTGCACGATGTCGCCCCAGCTGGCTTCCGTGTCGGCGTGTGCACTGACGAGTTGAGATTGCAGGGCTGGTTGGCACGGCGAGCGTTGAAAGTCGTTGATGTTGAATTGACGCACGGGGGTGGAGCCGTCGCGCTCTACCCACTTGACGTTGCCGTCGCCATCGGAAAAGACGAGGCGCGTGCCGTGGGGCGCGACAGAAAGCAGCTTGGAGCTACTGGCTGTCTGTCTGTTCTGATAGTAGGCTTTGTGGTTGATTGTCGTGCGGCTATCGCTGGAATTGATGGACAGCGTTGGCTCGCCCGAGAGGCCGTATAGCTCGAGTGAACCTTTGCCTTTGTATTCACCCGCCGTAATGAGAGTGTGACCAGGAATCGACTTGACTTCGCGTAGCAAAGCAGGCGACGAGTGTGGTCGGCCAAGGCGGAAGTCTTGTGGCACAAAGGGATACGGTATTGCGGTTAGACTTGACAGTCGTGCGCCAGAGTGCACGGTACCGCGGAGTCGGGGAAAGAACCTGCGGTCAAAGTTGAGCATGCTGGTAAAGCGACCGCCGACCCAGATATCTCCGTTGCCGTCCCACTCCCGGGCTGTGGGTAGGTGTAGAATCGAGAGGGCGCCTGGCTGCGAGAGTGACACATGGCCGCCAAAATCGCCTGTTTCGAGGCGCGAAAAGGACGTGTCCGTTGAACCACCAATGAGTTCGCATCGCACCGAGGATGCGGCCTGGGGAGGCTTTCGCGTGTCGTGAAGATGCAGCGTCCAGTTTGTCCCGACCGTCAGCGGCGTGCGGTGATGGGCTTCAGACAGAGCGGTAATGGGAAAGGGATATGGGGTCCGCGAGACGACCTTGAGGGTATTGAGGTCGACTTCGTTCAGCGTGTTCTGCACGGCGAAGAAAGCCTTGTTCAGCTTGCTATCGATGCTCACACACTCGACAGCGCCCGTCTCTGTCATGATGGCTTGGCTCTGGGTCAGCCTGGTATCCAAGTCCAGGTCCGAGCCCTTGGCCGGCAGCAGGCCAATGTCGCTCTTGGCAACAATCTTGCCCTGGTGGTCGCTGCTCGCCGACGCATCCCATATGGTGATGCTGCCGTCATCGAGGGGTGCAATGAGCTTGTCGGCCAGCCCGTCGCCGTCAAACAGTATGCCTGCGCCTGTAGCCTCTCTCCTCGGATCGCCGTCGTCTCTCACTTCAGTGCCCGCATCCTGGAACCAGCCAATCCTCTCCTCGGCATGTCGCTGTATAAAGTCCTGGTACCAGTTGACCTTTTCGGCAGGATAGCTCGGGTCCCAGTTCGCGATCAAGGCCTGCCTCCGCTTCTCCCTGCTGCGTTCGTGCTGCGCGTCGGCGCCCGGGGCATCCTCGTCGTGGACCGAAGTGTCGAAGGTGTTGGACAGAGTGTCGGCAGCGCGGATCAGCTCAGCCAGGCGCGGGTCAATGTCGGCCGAGAGTTGGAGGCGGCGGCGGCGGCGCTCAGCAGCCGAGTGCGAGAAGCAGAGAGACTTCCACAGATTGTTGTCGCGACACAGATTCAGCCAGTGGCGGTTGATGTGCTGGAGGTTGGCCAGCTCCGAAGGCTCGAGGTCTGCGACGATGGTCAGAGTGGGCGTCGGGCAGGGTGCATGCATGTCTACTTGTTCGCCGGCTACCTACACGAGATGATGTGGAGCACCAGCTCGTCGGGGAGGTGCTGCATCTTGGCCCAAATGTGCTGGACGAGACAACGACTTGCAAGACGGCACGACGAGGCTGTAGAGCTAGCGAGGAGCACGGAATCGCGGATGCGACACGGTCATGGTGGACATTTGTCGAGCGCCCTTTGAAGACGCGGGCTTACGACATGGCTCCCCCCACACAACCACACCACACCGCCCTGCCCAGCCCTGTCACGTGCACGCGCATGTACAAGTAAGCATAGCGTTGCTGCAGACACTTAATATGCATATTAGTCTTGGCGGCTGTAAGCAAATGCCATCGTTATTACTATCCAGGGTCGCTGATACCCATCATCACTACGTGTACGCTTCTCGCACCCAGGGTATTCTCCATACTATGTACAAAAAAAAGGAAAAATAAAACACCAACGCCCCCCTCGTCATGCATACGTAGTGTCCATTCATTAAAAGAAAAAGCTCTCATCAATGCTCTCGTCAATGCTGTATCTGCTTTTCCACATCCTCCGGCGGCGTCTTTACAGTTGGCATCTCGGTCGCTGCTGGCGTTGCCATGTGCTGTTCTTCCTTTTCCATAACTGGCGCCACGCTTGTATCCGCGAGTTCGCTCACGTCTGGGTACGCAAAGGCCGTTTGGGTATGCCCCGGCGAATATTGGGGTGGCACACTGTCCCAGGTGCTTCGGTCCGTGTGCCCATTGCCACCGCCGATGCCAACTACGTCCGGCCCATATGGCGTGGCCTGTCCAGGCGCGAATCCGTTTCCTGACGCTAGCTCTGCATGTCCATGGATGGTCGAAATGGGCCGTCCAGCGCCTACAGGGTTGCCGTCTATTTCAGTCGCTGCGGTATTGTGGTTCTGGTGGGTCTGCTTGCTATCCAGTCTGCCTGCAGCAGCGCCCGCAAAGTTCGAGTTGTCGCCGTCCATCTCAGCCGTTTGCTGGTAGGGGTTGGCCTTTTGTTGGCGACGCTTTCGGAGCAACCAAAAGAGCACTCCAATCAACGCAAGACCAATGGGAATGCCCACTGCGCAGCCAATAATCAAGCCAAGATCCGAGTTTGAGTCTTTATTGTCATCCGTCTTTCCGTCGCTGCGCGTAGGGCTGGCACCCGGAGTAGGCGTAATGATGCTTGTGATTGGCACACTGACGATTCCCCTAGAGCCCGACGAAAGACTGAACGACACCGTCGTCACCGGTTTAGCAGTCGAAGCCGATTCAGCGATTGCAGTTCGATCCCTCGAAGTCGCTGAGGAGGGGGACGATGGAGACGATGGAGACGATGGAGACGATGGAGACGATGGAGACGATGGAGACGATGGAGACGATGGAGACGACGGAGAGCCAGAGGATGCCGATGCGCCTGAAGACTGGGGCGCCGATGTTGCTGCCGGTGAAGGTTGGTTATTGCCGCTACCACCAGTCGCTTGGCCTATGATTCTGGCCAGATTCGGTGCATTCGCTGCCATGTTGGAGCCAACCGTGGCATATGCGACCCCATTTGGCAGGCCAAAGAAGGGACGCGGTGATGGCGACTCTTTACAGCAGTTTACATGCACATTATCTGCGTTGCAGCACCATTTTTTGCCGTGGTTGGAGCACTGTGTGATGGATTCGCCGCCAAAAGCTGTCATACCTGATACCTGTCAGCGGGATTGGACGCGCGACTCGAACCGCCTTACCATAAGTGCAAAGGTTGGAAGGACAGCCATCCGCCTTCCAGCTCTTGTCGGTACAGCTGTATCGGCCATAGAGGTTATTGGGCGGATAGTGACATAGGCCATTGTCGAGACATTCCCAGTTTTGAGGACAACAGGCTGAGCCTTTTGCAGACGAGCAGGGCTTCTCGGTATCTGGGGCTTTGCTGCCATTTGCATAGTCTGTCAACGGTTAGTTGCGACTCGTATCTGATGCTTACAAGGAGCTTACAGCACTGGTCGTCGGCAACCACGTGTGTCGCCAGAGCAGCGACAACAGCAGCGCGCCACCACATCATGGCAGAAGGCATGCTGCTGATGTTGCTCACTGGCAGAGTGCTACCGCGGATGCGCCGACTGAATGCGTGTCTGTCCAAGTCGAATGTGGAGCAGCGCAAACGGAAAGGACACGCAGATGTCGTGAAGGGAGGATCAAGGTGTCCACTCGGACAAAAACACTAGTAGGTGAAAGAGTGAGAGTGAGACAGGGAGAGAGACAGACAGACGGGATAAGCATAGCTGCACGACAATGGCATACGGGCTTTGCCCGCGCCGTTTGCACGCCGTCAAGCCCTGTCGTCGGTGCCGGGTATACACGACAGGGCCATGACCGCACGAGGGCGCTTTCACCCGTGCAACCAATGCGAAAAGCCCATTCTGCTCTAGTTGCCGGTCACGGTGAGGTCATCGGAGTATACCCGTCGGAGCCCTGCACACGAGCACTAGCCTGGGGCAGGCCCGTGTTGGTTGGGAAAGGTTTGGAGTGGGAGCTGCCGATGTGGATGTCTTGTGCATCTGTTCTCTCAGCAGCGGCCATTGCGTCTTGAAACAGACGCGACCGTCTTTCCATTACTTACTGAGGCCGGCGACATCGCTTGTCCGTGGAGTCGTGCAATACGAGCGTCGAGCCAACGAGAGCAAACACCATGATGTAGTGGTAGGCCAGAGGCAAGAAAACAACCAAAAACCGGGCTGGCGAGGCAAATCCGGTGCACCGCGCCTGACTGGACCTTGGTTGCGCATAGCAAAAAACCCCCCATGCAGTTATCCGACTGTTAATATCGAGTGACGTGTGGTGTTCGGTATAGCAGTGTCTGTATTACCATGCCGTTGATTGTCCTTGTTGGCCAAAACAACAGCATATTCCGCGGAAGGCCCCCTTTTTTGCGCATTTGCATGCTCCTTCTCTCCCTTCTCTTGCTGATGCTCAAAATGCGAACGCCTTGCGAGAAAGGCGATGCAACGGTATGCAAGGGGGGGTGTGTGTCATCACCTGAAGATCGCCATGGGGAAAGGCCGTGTTAAAGTGGGTGTAGGCCGTATCACGGCGAAAAAAAAGGACGCTGGACGGCTGGTTGGCTGACAGTGGCGGCGACGGTGCAAAGCGGCAGAGGAAGGTTGCGAGAAGGTTGCGAGAATTCCAAAAAAGTGGCGCTACTGTACGGAGGTGCCTCACAAAAGTTTTGTCCCACGCTAATCTCGGCGCTTCGGCATAACTCTTCTTGGCGCAACTCCCACCTTTGAGCTGAGTAGCTGTACGATTTGTCTGTATCTATCGTTACAATGTCTCCTAATACTGATCCTTACACCCGCACCTTAATTGTGGCGTTAAAGTCACCTTCTGTTGGCAAGTCTACATCACAGATCTCTGAACTTACTGATGTTCATCCTCGTACGGTCAATCGTATCTATAGTAGAGCTATTGAGGCTGGTTTCGAGCCAAACGTTCTCCCTCTTAAGATCCTCCCAGAGCACGTACAAGACGCCCCTCGCTCTGGCCGACCTTCAAAGCAGACGGATAAGGTAAAGGAGCAGATAATCCAACAAGTACGACGTGATAGATACGGACGAGAGAAGAGCTGCGCTGACGTTGCTGGTGCTCTCAGTCTTCAAGGAGTCAATATATCACGCACTACAGTCTGGAGAGTATTAAGAGAAGCAGGATACAGAAAGACCAAGCCGACGAGGAAGCCTGGACTGACACAGGAGATGAGGAGTGCTCG
>NW_007359914.1:1241404-1256170 GCF_000359705.1 Exserohilum turcica Et28A | reverse complement strand
TGAGAAGGACAGGACTACGTAATAAGCCTGGCAGGAAGCCTCAATGGAGATGGACAGAGCAGACAGGCAAGCTAGTGCGTTCGTCCAAAGGCGGTATAGACTGGTGGAGATATCAGAGCTGCGTTCTGATCCCAAAGCTGATTCCTTTCGCCAAAGAGTGCCTCCAAGATAGGCCTCAGACCGTAGTTATGGAGGATAAGGCACCTGGGCACGCCCACCAGTATCAGAACGTTGTCTATAGTCTATCCAACGTCGAGAGACTACTTTGGCCTGGCAACTCTCCAGACTGTAACTGTATTGAGCCATGCTGGTTCTACATGAAGAGAGAGACTACAAAGAAAGGAGCTCCACAGTCAAGAACGGAGGCAACTAGAATCTGGCTAAATTGCTGGAGAGATCTCCCACAAGCTAAGATCCAAGCTTGGATTGAGCGTATTCTTATACATATTCCAAAGATAATTGAGCTACAAGGTGGTAATGAGTATATAGAGGGGAGAGATAGGCGTTGTGTAGGAGAGCGGCCAGATTTCGGCTAAATTATTCTTGGCAGGACAAAACTTTTGTGAGGCACCTCCGTACTTACTTGGTTGTCGCCTCCCGCCTCCGCCGTCAGCGTCACATGGGTCCGCTACATACTGTACATTTCAGCCTTGCACGCCGTCGCTGAACTGGTTACTTAGTCATGCTCAAAAAGGTACTCATGCCCAGCAAGCGACCCAAGCCGCTTTCCCTTTGACAATCCGACATTGTCGTCGCGGGTGCCGCGTTTCCCGGGTCTAATACTACGTACGTGGCAACCCAAGGTCGCATTGATGCAGTCATTGATTCATTCGTCCATTTCCAACATGCAACTTCGACGCTCTATCCTGCAATTTCTCCTACATGCACCCACGGACACTTTGTAACGCGCCACCGGCGGCGCAGCACACATGTGACTTGTGTAGTAGGTAGGTAGTACATACAGCTCGCCACAAGCATGCTCCTTGGCTCTTCACATTCCACATTGCACTACACACCCAATCTCTACTTGAGTAACAAAATACTTGCCCATACATGTACACCGAGTACAGTAGAGGTACCTCGGCCCAAAGAACAGGATTAACCTTCATACTGTTCCCAGCCAGCTCTGTCACCGGCTTGGATGCCGCTCGAAAGGTTCTCCACCAAGCTATTCTTAGCCTAGATGACAAGGCACATGATGGATTGTCCCGGGATATATGGTTTTGAACTCGCCGAATATCCTGCCACACTCGTGTTCCCCCTCTCTGCCTGTCCTATCCAAACCAAGCAAGAAAAGGCAGGCATGCCACTTTTTTTTGGTGTCGTCTTACCCGAGAATACCACCGCCGACGTGGTTAGCCGGCCGGTCTAGGGACACTATGGAGGCTCTGCGGTCTGTGCTTTGTCTTCGTTGCCCCATGTGGTCTGTCTGTATTTTTCCGGGCTCAAGTCAGCTCATATATGCTCACGGACCCGCCGTCGACGGCGTGCTTATCTATAGGTGGGATTGTGGAAATACCAAGTATGAGTGGTCTTTTCTCTCTTGCTTATCTACATGCACATGGTCCGGTGTAGTATGCGTGCAAAGAATGGCCATCCCATACACGTATGCAGTCCCTAGATCATGTGCCTGTACTTGTGCTTTTATGCAAGTCATGAATACACATATACATACTTACGTACTACACTATCGCTTAGTCAATCAACTGCAGATCAAGCAAATCGTCATTTGAGAAACCCCGTCAAGTCCGCGGCGGCATCAGATAAATTACCTCTTCGGCTGAGCTAGTACGTTTCTACAGATGCGGTGCTAAAATTAACCTGAACAAACACCTTCCTGTCTACGCAGTAGCTGCGATACTACAGTAAATACGGCAACCAACAAGCATGCATAACCAACAATCATCAACGCGATCAGCGCCCGACTATCCTCCTCGTATTTCTTGAATGAGACACAATGTCTATACCGTCTGCATCATACAAGACCGCCGGGGGGTATCCACGAGGAGAGCAAAGACTTCGTGTGCATATGGATCAGCTTCACGACAAGAGCTCGGGTAAACACGATACCAACTAAACAAATTTGTCTTCACGGCGAAACAGAATATCCACGGCACACCACCCCAAACAACAACAAACCATGCATCATCATCTCGTATTTCATCCAAGATTAATTTCTCCTGTACATATTTGGGTGCCGTCGGCTAGCTTTTCAGCATAGGCCCGTGCACTATAGCTCTCGCAGCTAGCCGGCCAATCTTCCAGGCCGACAACAGAGCTTCCCTCCCTAAATCGTGATATCATATCGAAGTCGTAACAAATCGAACCATCATCGCTGCTTCTCCAAGAAGCCACTACACGACGCGCTTAGTGGGCGACACGTCCACCCTGAGTCTCGTTCGTGATGCCGATGCGCTCAGCGTTCTGTTCACACAGCCATGTTAGCAACCAGATCAGATGCCCAAGACACAAGAAAGGAGAGTACGAACCTCAGTGGACTGGACAGAGCCATCGGTAAGGATCTTCTTCATAACATCGTCTTCGTTGCTGGTGCCGAACTCATTCTCAAGTTGGCCTTTGCTGGCCGTGTTGAGGATGCCCTGCTTGCCGTGCCTAGTTGTACTGTCAGCAAATACCCACCATATGGCCTGCTCCACTTCTTGGTCTTTTGAATGCGGGGAAGCGCCATGCCAATGCCAGCTTCACACAGAGCGGGGTACAACGACCAAGCATCAGAGGGTCAACATACTCAGGAACCATAATCTTCCAGCCAGCAACAACATCCGTCATGGGGATGCTGCTGTCTCCCTTCCACTTCTTAAGCATCTCCTCGCTCTCAACGAAGACGGTAAACTGCTCGCCTGAGCTGCCCTTGTAGAAGACCTGCGTCTGGGGAGCGTTTCCACGAGCCATTGTTGCTGGAGTGTGTCTTGTGTCTGGTTTGTTGGTGGGATGGAGATTCGAGTAGCGTGAACTGTGATTCAAAGGTCGCGGTTGTGCGTGTAAAAGCCCGAGTTTGTTTATGAGTTTGGTGGATGAGTGGAGGGGAAGCTTTGGAGGGGCTATTTAGCAAGCTCGTGAGCTTTGACCGTAGCCACTACGTCATCGCCAAGCCTGGACCTACATTCTCGAAGCTGGTAAGACGAGGCAGGCCAAGCATGTGAGACACGCAAGCTCTCTCACTCTCACCCTTGCCTGGAATTGCGGCTCCTTGGTGAAACCATGCGGCTGAAGGGCGTGGCTCTGCCTTGTGTAATCACATCGTTTCCTGGTCAGCTCTCGCCATGCGGCCACGAACAAAACAACACATGCATTTGGCTTCGACAGCTATCTGCTCGCAAGCGCACCCCAAAAGAAGACATGCCACGTCTCCCGTCCCGACACGATGACGTCTTAGTCATAATGTGATTGTTACTATCCAAATATACGTGTCTTTTTGCAATGGGGCCCTCCATCGTACGATCGCGTGCACCCTCAACCCCACAGCCAATGACGTCATACCGTGCCCACCGATCCCAGGCGGGCTGCGGGTGTGCCTTGCATTAATCCCATTGATCGTCACCATCTTATCCATCGTCCGCTTCGTGTCAGTCGTGGTATCCATGTCTCGTGCTTGCTGTTGCCGCAAGAATAGCCTCCGTCATTACGTCGTGATAGCTGCTGCTGCGTCGGACCAGGCTGCTTCGCCGTGCCCTCTTGACCATTACCTCCAAGTGCTGTGATCCAATGCCATAGTCCACATCACTACACACATCACCTCTTAGCGAAAAAAATTAAATATCCTGCTCTTGCTCTTGAAAAACTTCCGCGTAGGCGTGGTGCGTGACAACCCCGGCTTCGAGCTGCGGTCCTTGAATGCCTCCATCTTCAGCTTCTTGTTCTCCATGCTCCTCTCGCCGTCTGTACAGGGAGGTGCTGCACGCAATGCCGCCTCGGCTGAACTGTGAGAGGTATTCCTCCCTGCCACACGTACAGCAGCCTCTGATCGCGGGAGGTTGATCATGTGAGTAGAAAGGCGCCGGACCTTCTTTGGCTTGGCCTGTGAGCATCTTTCGGTAGGCCCTCCTGTACTGGTAGTACGGTTGACGAGGCGCCGATGTCTGGTTGACGGTCGTGTGTCCTCTACTTCAAAGTCGGTAGGTAAGAATGCGGCTGGCGCGTTGTGAAAGTCTACCACCGCTGGTGCGGGTCGTCGATCGGCTGCTGACGGAGGCCGTACAGTTCCGTGGGAGGCCTTGCGAGCACGGCTTCCAGACGAGTCATCGGATCTTGAGTTGCTCGCATTGGAAAGACTAGGCGAGCGGCGCGAAAAGTTGCTGGCGATGCTTGCCATGCTCAGTTTACGCATCACCGAGTTGGCCGAGGCCCTGATTTGATTCTCCATTCTCCGAGTCGACATGCCCGGAAAAGGTAAGAGATCCTTTGTCCATACATCTTCTAGAGTATTTTCCAGACGAATGCGCTCGGCTCGTCGTGGCACTAGCGTGGCGACGTGATTGGACGAAAGATGCGATTGCGATCTTGCGACTATACTTGGGGAAAATGTTGGAGGCGTTTCGGGTATCTTTTGAGCCTGTGTATTCTTGATGATTACCTGGCTCATGTTCGTCTTCGCGCCTAGCGTCGCCGCTCGGTGCACTGACATGCGTCGCACTAAGCTGTTTGCATGACCAAAAACCGGGCCAAGGGATTTGAGTTCGAGAGATACTGATGTGAACATATCTTGCATATTGGATTGACCTTCGACGAAGTCGTGTGTCTCATAAACAATACGTTCGCGCAGTTGAGTCTTCCATACTGCTTCCTCTGCAGAAGAGCACGCACTGAAAATCAGCTCGTGCAGGCGATGACCATGCTCAAATACAAATTTCCACGTATGGGGTGCAGTGTGACATTGCATGCCGCGACCGTTATCCGACTCTTCGATACTCGCATTGGCCAATCCGATCAAGGCAACAACGGTGTAAGGGGTATGGAATCTGCTTGCTGTTGCAAGTACCAGGCACGATTTGTATAGTACACACACCATGTAGGATCCCTTGATTCGATCAGGCGTCTGATAGGCCACGTGGAGAACACCACAGAGCAGAACGTGCCCGAGTAGTCGGAAGATGAGAGCTCGAGATAGCTTTGGCTCCTCAAACACCAGCCGGTCTTGCAACTGCCAAGTGATTTCAATCAACCTCCGGGTTTGAGGGTCGTCCTTGGCTTTGTTGACCTCGCGAATCGTTTCTTGCAAGCGGAACAGCGCCTTCTCAAGCTCAGCGTGCGCCTCCGGGTCATCGTAAACGGGCGTGTGGCGGCACAGGTCGTCGAAGAGTAGTGGATATTTACAGACCCTCTGGATGGGCTTGATAAGAAGATCTGGGAAGCTGAGCGCCTTTTTGCTGCCGGCTTCGCGGTTGTTCTGCGAAGCAACCACTTTTTGCAATGCTTCGACGCCCCTTTCGTACTCTTGCCAGCCATGCAGACCCTTGCACATAGAAGTCAGGTCCTGAGACATTGTCGTCCAATGTGCGCCATACTCTTCGTATGTGAAGAAGCGCCTCATCTATCTCCTGTTAGTAAAGCCAGGTAAGCTGCATATAAAACACGCACATGTTTGTTGAAAATCTTGGCAATGTTGCCCGCCGTCGTTGTGTCCGTTACCAGTCCGCGTGGTCTAGGGTCAGGTGACCGTCCTATCTCTAAAGAATGTCT
This sequence comes from Exserohilum turcica Et28A, assembly GCF_000359705.1. Classification (NCBI taxonomy): domain Eukaryota; kingdom Fungi; phylum Ascomycota; class Dothideomycetes; order Pleosporales; family Pleosporaceae; genus Exserohilum; species Exserohilum turcicum. The sequence continues at coordinate 1,250,470 of NW_007359914.1, read as the reverse complement.
CAGCCTCCGAGGAGCCCTGTTTTCAGTGAAGCGTCCGGGCACAATGTCTGCGCTATGGAAGCGAATGTGTTTGGCTTTTGTTGCAGGGTAAGCCTCCTGGTGCGCGCTCTTTGTAAAGTCGGCGTGAGGAACGACGTGATGGAGTTCTGCGAGCAGATCCTCGTGCAATTGCAGGATTTGAGAGATGTTTTGCTGAATGGATGATTTGGTCTGTCCTGACACAGAAGGGATGGTCGCGAGAACCATAAAGTAGTCCTAGACATGTCAGTGGTTACCTGAGGCCGTACTGGCTGGCACATGACATACATTGATCAGGACTTTGAGGTCTGCAATGTAGCTCTCCTCTGAAGCAATCAATTCTTCCACGACTTTACGGCGTTGTAGCGATCGGAGCCAGGCGCTTTCATCAAGCACAGGGCCCAGTGCACCACGGTAACTTTCAAGTGATCGGCGGGCTTCAGAGACGTTGCTGCTTCTGTTTCCCAAGCGAGTCTTGCCCTGCAAGCCACCATCGGAGCGTGGCGCAATACTGGTACTTCCAACCGTTATGGTCGTAGACTTGATCGCGGTCACGTATTCCATGGAAGAGGTCAGAGAGCCGTTGGTCCTCCGCGCAGACATGGAAAGGCGCTCAAGCGGCTGTGAAAGGATCGACATGCCGTCGGTCGCAATGCCAGACAAGTGAGCCGAGTCAACAAGATGCTCTCGCCACCGCTGAGCATGCCGACGCCTTAGGGTGCTCATCCACCGCCGGAAAGGCTGCGAAGGCGTCTGCACGGTAGCCGGGGCTGCTTGGCATTCGTCGTGCGTTTCGCTTGTGGCGTTGTTGAGATGTTGGTCTGCGAGTGATGGCACGTGAATGGCCTCATAAACGTTGAACAAATGCGTCTCGTCGAAATCGTTCTCATCGCCTTGGATGCCTTCTCCGTCCAGGCTCTCGTGTTCGGAAGGGAGCGCTGGCACATGCTGCCACTCGTAGGAACCCGCCCTGGCAAGGTAAGGTGGTGGGCGATTGAGGCCGCCGTTTCGTGTTGGCGGCTCGCCGGCCACGTCTGCAGTAGTAAAGGGGAAGTCTGTCTTCTCAGAAGCAAGATTAAGCAGCGACTGCGAGGTGAGGGGCGGAGTGTTCTCGTTGACGCGGGCGCCATCACCCACTCTGCCATGGCCAAGAGAGTAGAATGAGCGGGCGGAGCTGTTGCAAGCCGTGACATGAATGGGCGGTGCATGCCGTGTGTCGTTTTGGGGTGAGCAGGCACTGAGGTAGGGGTTGTCGCTAAAGGAACGCTTGAGGGGGCTCTGGGGACGGAGCGCCAGCACGTAGGCCATGTCAAGGGCGGGTCAAGTGGTTTGGACTAGACTATGAGCGGCGGCGCATGGAGGGTCGAAGCGGCATGAGATAAATACTACTGCATCCAACGACGATGACTTGGCGGGGGGACAAGAGCGGTGCAGAGTTGGCCAGGGAGCCTGAGGAAGCATGCTGGAGACGGCGACGGGCTAGGCAATGCGAGCTGGCCGTGTGGACCAAGGGGAAGTGCACATGGGGCAGGGCGAGAGCAGGCGACGATGCGGCGAGCAGGTATTAGTGGCAAGCTCAAGGACGCAGGCGAGGGAAGGGAAGATGGGCTGGAGGCGATCCGAGGTCCCGTGTGCCGGGGGAGCCATGGGCAGACATGGCGCAGGGAGCGTCGTGGACCATTTTTTGAGGAGCAGCTAGCGTGCTGGCCTCGTTGCTTTTCGCCTGCGTGGTAGTTGCGAGGCACGATGACGGTAGGAGCCCGAGTGGCCCGTACTAGCCGTCTGTGTGCGCTGTCGGACGGCCGTGGATGGCGTGCGGCGGTGGCAGCAAGGCTGTTTGGCAATGGGGACGGCGGGCCATGGGCGGGCGGGCGAGCGAGGGCGAGGATGAATGCGGTGGCGGTGGTGGTAGTTGTGGTGGTTGTGGTTGTGGTTGTGGTAGTAATAGTGGAGTGAAGTGACTGGGGCCACAGTGATGGATGGCTTCTGCCCCGCACCAGGGCCCTTGGAGGCGCGTCTCGCAGCTCCAGCTCGCCCCTCCACCCCGCCTCCAGAGGTGCAATTCCGGTGCATACAGCAGAACTAGTCGGCCTGGCGAGCTGCACGACAGTACATACACCTAGGTCGGAGATTGACATACACAGACACGCACACACACACACACACACTCGCACCCGCCACGCCCAGCATGGACGACATGCATGCGCCGACTGTGACGTCGGGCCCGACGTCGTCCGGGCACTCCAACGGCGTCCCCAAGGAGCAATTGACGCTGCAGGAGCTCATGGCGGAGAAAGACCGCGTCGAGGCAGAGCTCAAGGCGCTGGGCCAGGTGTTGGATTCGGTACGCACGGCAAGCACGTCGCCCGGCCACGGTCATCATCTGATAGTTGGTTGCAGCACGGCGTTCGCATGACGACTGGCCTGACCACGCTCGACGGCTTCCCGCGCAGCGACATCGACGTCGCCCAAGGTAGGGCGCCCGCGCGGCAGACGAGATGCGGATTTGTCGCTGACGAGGCGCAGTGCGCACTACGCGGGCGCGCATCATCCGGCTGAAGAATGACTACAACGACCTCATGTCGCGCATCGAAAAGGGCCTCCACGAACACCACGCGCGGCTCGCAGCAGCACAGGCAAACGATGCGGCGACGGCCCGGCAGCCGCTCGAGGCAGCGGTGGCGCCGGCGGGCGGGCTGGAGGCGCCGTTTGCAAAGGTCAACAGCGTGGTGGCGGGCAGCCCGGCCGACGCAGCGGGCCTGCGCGTGGGCGATACGATAACGCGGTTTGGCTGGGTCGACTGGACAAACCACGAGAGGCTGGCGCGCGTGGCCGAAGCCGTGTCGCAGAGCGAAGGCGTAGGCGGCATCGTGAGGGAGCTGGTGGCGTGCACAGGGCTGACAAGCTACAGGTGCCTATTGCCGTGAAGGCGCTGCGTGCCAGTGCCTCGGGCGGCCCCGCGGAGAGCATTCAGATGCAGCTCACGCCGCGACGCAACTGGGGCGGGCGAGGCCTGCTGGGCTGCCACCTGCTGCCCATGTGAGGCCGGGCGACGAGGCGGCTGGGAATGACGTCAGTTGGCATTGGGCTGTCCATGCGCGGCGGCATCGACGGCGGACAAAGGCGTGCGTGGCCAGGCATGGCATGGCAGGGCATGGCACGGTATCACGGCGTGCTGGCGGGCAGCGGGTGTGGGCAGGTAATCATGCTGCCACTACCAGGCACACTGGCAGATAGGCCTGGCGGCCGTCATGGGTCGATGTTAATAATGGCGCTTGCTGCGTGGCGCTCTGGGTTTGGGTCAACAAGCACAATGGCAGCAGCAGCAGCAGCAGCAGCAGAGCAGGATGCCCGGTGGCGGCCTTGTCTGCGCACCTGGGGCCAGCCCAGACAAACCACGGTGATTTTTTTCCCTTCTCTCGTGTCTGTTTCCTTCGCGGCCGGGCGGCCAGCGGCAGTTCGCGGGGCGGTTGGCGGCTCCAGAGACAAAGGCTGCGGCTGCCTATCCGCCTCTGCCTCTGCCTGTGCCCGGCTGTCTGCCTGCGCGAGGTCAAAATTGCCGCCAAGAGATCCACACCGCCCGGGGCCAACACCTGAGCTTGCACAACAAAACCTCTTCTTGCCCCTCTGGAAGTCACTTCACACGCCTGCACCATTCCCCACTCTTTCGCCCAACGTAAGCCTGCACCACGCCCGACTTTTGCTCAACCCCCCCGTGCGACCTCAACTAACTCCCTCTGCTCTCGCAGTCTGCGCATTTCCTCCCCACGCATCACATCCCATCCCCACCACCGCAGCCCCTACGCCATGGCCGACTCCGCCCAGCCCAGCTGCCCAACCTTCAAGCTCGTGCTCGTCGGTGACGGTGGTACAGGAAAGGTACGCTGTCTGTTTTTCCCACATCGCATGCGCTAGCACGCTGCCCGTCGCGGCCATTGCGCACCCGGCAGGGCCTGCATACGACGCTGCCCGAGCACTTTTGCTAACAAAGCCGTCCCAGACGACCTTCGTCAAGCGCCACTTGACCGGAGAATTCGAGAAGAAGTACATTGCGACGCTCGGTGTCGAAGTCCACCCGCTCGCCTTCACCACCGTACGTAGCCGGATGCCGTACCCGCCCCAAGCGCCCTACTGACCTCACCACCACAGAACCTCGGCCAGATCCAGTTTGACGTCTGGGACACCGCAGGCCAGGAGAAGTTTGGCGGTCTCCGTGATGGGTACTACATCAACGGCCAGTGCGGTATCATCATGTTCGACGTGACGTCGCGCATCACATACAAGAACGTCCCCAACTGGCACCGTACGTCTGCCCTCATCCTGCGCGCGCGCTAACCAAGCCGACTAACACTACCCATCAGGTGACCTGGTCCGTGTCTGCGAAAACATCCCCATCGTCCTGACCGGCAACAAGGTCGACGTCAAGGAGCGCAAGGTCAAGGCAAAGTCCATCACTTTCCACCGAAAGAAGAACCTCCAGTACTACGACATCTCGGCCAAGTCCAACTACAACTTCGAGAAGCCCTTCCTCTGGCTCGCCAGGAAACTGGTCGGCAACCAGTCTCTCGACTTTGTCGCCGCCCCTGCTCTTGCGCCTCCCGAGGTCCAGGTTGACCAGGCCGTCCTCGACCAGTACCGACAGGAGATGGAGAACGCCGCCCAGATGCCTCTGCCCGACGAGGACGACGCCGACTTGTAGATAGGGTCATGAGCTTGCTCCTGGCCATGGCTGGGACTATAATGGGTACACGAAATCGAATTGGAACATGGGAATGGATGGTTAGGGAACCGCAAAATTTGCAGCTCTAGGAGCTCCAAACATTGCTAGCAAACACGGAGGTGCGACGAGGGGTTCTGCAGAAATGACTACTACATGAAGCGCTGGATTAGCCGGCGTTTCGACGAATGAGTAAACACTAGACTCTTACCACGTCCAGCGCGGATCAAAATTGTCAATGCTGTGTTTTGATCAAAAAAGTTTGGAATTTGGACAATATGCAGGCATGCAAACCCTGTCATGCAAAGTGAACCGGTACGCCAAAGAAAAAAAAAGGCTACACCTACTCCAAGGGTGACCAGTACGAAAACAACGGATCCTGACAGACGAAAAAGAAAAAGAACAAGGACGCGCGCATAGCTCGTCTCTTCATTACCCGAGTCTTTCTTTTCCTTTTTACCACCAAAAAAAACAACAACAAAAGCATTCATGCATGCACTGAGGAGATACGGCACTTGGATGGCACTGACACCGGCTTGGCACTTGCCGCCCTTTTTCCCCTTTGCCCTCGCCATACCTGCTCACGTTGCTTTTTCCCGCCCGTTGCTTGCCTCTCTCCTTTGACCACTCCTCCCCTCCAATCAATTGGCTGCGCATTCCCTGCCCTGTCCGAATATCCTGTCACATTGTCTTCTTGTTCGTTTTTTCTTTTTCCTCTTTCTCATCTCATCTCTTAATTTGCTTTTTTCCTTCTCCCTCTCCCACCGTTTTTCTTTTTCTTTTCCCTTCATGTGTAAATACGTACCCCCTGTTGGTCGCGCTCATTACACACACACACCCTAGTCTTATTTGTTGCAGCCACGTTGTTTTGTATGTTTCTTTTCCTCATCTCATTCTTCCTCTTTCTACATGGAGCTAGGATTGGTTGGTATTCATTAAGACTGACATGACAAAAAACAAAACAGATGGAAAAAAAAGGGGAACGAATAAGAGAGCAGGAGCAACAGCATTCGTGCAAGTGTGTGGCTAGATATATGAAAACTTTGGTATACGTGTCTCGTTGTACAGTGACATGAGAAAAAGGACAAAAATAAAATAAAAATAGAAAATCCAACCAGAAATGGACCCAAGATTGACAAGACTGAGAAACAGGAAATGATCAAATGTCTAAGAGTACAAACAACGCTTGCGTAGAAAATAGACATTGCATCGACGGAGAAAAAGGAGAGAACGAACAAGGGACGGCAGCCATGGGGGCGACACGAGCTCAAGGAGAAATCTATGGCCATATTACACCTTGTGAAAAGCTTCCTGCCATCGCTGTGCTGGCTTTCTGCTTCTCGGTGCGCCGAAACAGCAGACGACGCCTGACAGGAAACGAGTGAGACTATTGAAACACGTTGATGAATGAAATCGTTCCTGCAACGTCGACGCCTAAGACTTGAGCATCCTATGCCATGGTTAGCGACTTGATCGCTACGAGAAACCAAAAAAAAACATTTACTTACGGTGCAATCAATTGTGCGTACTGCTGCTGCGGGACGTGGCCTCCCTCCTCGATCACATTGCGAATGATGTCACTTTGGTCAATGTTGCTCCACAAATGGATGCCCATGGCCTTCTTGCTGTTGAATAGTGTGTGCGCTACACCGCGGACTTGGCCGAGCACGACACTGGCAATCGGCCATGTGTTGGAGTACTGCTGTAATGTGCCCACGTCGAGACGGATAGATTGTTTGATGATATCGTCTTGGCCATCGGGCACGAGGAATGACCAGTACGAGAGATGGACTACCGAAGCCATGACGACGACGCATGTGAAAAAGGGCGTGTGGTAGAGCAGTTGGCCTGGCAGGCGAATCAACGACGAAATATTCTCAGCAGAGGTAAGGCATTTGGCTGTGTGGATTTCCCGCGTCTGCGTCGGGAGCAACACTTGTCCTGGTTGCACGCAAATGTTGACGCCTTCGACTCGTCCGAAACCGAGGTTACTTCGTGGTCGGTGTAGCATGATTGTGCTGCCTGCATTGACCATGTGTGCTTGGAACAGCACCTCGTCAACATGGCCGTCGTTGTTCACAATCTCCATTTTCGACGGGGGAAGGTGCAGCCGCCAGTTGCACAGGTACTGATCAACAACATCGACTGCATGGTATTCAAATGTAGAGTCAAGGCGTGCGCATTCAAAAACTTTGCCCAGGATCCGAATGGCATCAATGAGGTACGTGAAGGAGCTAAAAGTGGCCAAAGATGGAAGGAAGGCCGAGTCGTCATAGTCTTGCAGAGTAGATGGGTAGGGGATTTGCTGCTCAATTTGTTAGCCACTTTCCGTCGTACGCATACGCAGTGGGGTAGGTCTAAAAGGGCATAGTTGCCATGGAAGAAGATCGTGGACCATCAGGTGAGCGGCGCAGCAGCCCGTAACTCAGGCAGGAAACTATGCCAAGCCGATTTGACAGATGTCAAACCAGACTGCAGGGGTCTGGACTTACGCCTGAAAAGTACTGGCAGTTCTCACACGGGAGTGGAACGTCTGTCGCCACGTCTTTTAGTCTAAATTGCACGCCTGGGTTGACGGCTGTCATCATGCCGTTGGCTGTGAACATGGACCACCACGTCCTCCGCCAACTCTCTTCGAGCTGTGCATTGTTCCCTCCGTGCATCATGGCATACTCGATGCGGTTGAGGCCAATTTCCAGCGTCAGATCCTGGGCCATAGTAAAGACTTGGGCGGCTCGCGGGACCTCGTTGTGCGCATGGAGCCCAATGGCAAAAAGCAGCAGTGCCTGCACCGTCCACCCGTCTCTTGAGTAGTTTCCGCTGTTGATATGGCGGTCCAGTGCCTCCTTGTACATGGCAGTGGGCACGGCGGGCAAGAAACTCGATCCAATAAACTGCACGGCAACTTCTAGGAGCGGGGCGCGTCGGTTCTTGAAGACGTCCAGCAGCGCCATTTCTGGCAAGCAAAAGGGATGCGAATTGTAAAAGTAGTGGTAGAATGCCTGGACGGCCGTTTCGGGCCCATGGTGGCCGAAGCGGTTCAAGCGTGCGGTTCCATTCAGGTTGAGTTGGGCGACTGGCGAAGCGACTGGGCGCACACCGAGGCCGTGGGCCGGGCTAAGCTGGTTCACAGCCGACGCGTCGCTGTTGTACGAATAGTCAGGCGACGAGATGTGCCCGTTGCTGACAGACACCTCAGCCGCAGAGAGGCCTAGATATGTTAGAGCCGAGAGACAGGCGGCCACGGCAACGAAGCGCAGGCAAAGATGAAAAAGCACTCACTGTGGACGGCGGGCGGGGCGGCGTTGGCGTCGTCTTTGTTCTTGCGCTTGCCCTTCCAACCTCGCCGCGACTTGATGTAAGTGCACTCGACGTTGTCGGTCTTACATCGGGAACACCGGACTCCACCATCGCACTTGAGATGCCTGCTGCGGCACTGCACACAGGCGACGGCGACTGAGGCTCTGGCCTGGTCGCCGGCGGGCGGCTTTTGCGCGCTCTTCTGGGCGGCCTGGGAGCTGGCCCTGCTGCCATTGGAGGACTGGGGCGTGTGGGCGGGCGGCGTGCTGCCATTGACGCTGCTGCTGTGGGTAGCGACGCTGGTCGTGGGCGACAGATGGAGCCCCAGCGAGGGTGAGAAGGACGCTGTGGAGTCGGACGAGGAGAAGTCGTGGTGGCTGCCCCAGAAAGCGGGATCTACGCCAGCCGAAAGGGACGAAGGCTGGCCCGCCATCGGGTGGCCGGACATGGGCATAGGGGAGGGAGGCATGAGCGGGCGTCTGCGGGCGCGCGTCTCTCGATTCGCGACAGTCTAGCAAGCCTCTCTGGTCGGCGACGTGTCAGACGTCGCGGCTGTGCGTATGCGTATGTATGTCTGGAGAGACTTGGAGGTTCACGGGTGCAGGCTGCTAGTACAGTACTGTCGACGGCGGGCACGTGACCTGCTTGGCTAGTGCTAGCGCCGACGTGCGCGCCCCGCTACACACCCGCGAACCGTTGGCCAACCCAATCAATCCCTCCGCCGCCCTCGACGAGCGCAAGGGGGGGCAATCCAAGCAGCACCAGCCTCTGCTCGTCCCACCCGCGCCCGCACGCCCGCTGCCAGCTGCTTGTCGTCGTCGTCTGCTTGTTGCTTTTTCCATCTCTTCTTTGTCCCCCCTCACTCACAAGCCCGCCCGGCCGAGCACCCCGCTTCCTTCTCGAGTCGCTGCAATATCACCACCCTCGGTCTTCTTTCGCGGACGTACGCGGACGCCCAGGCTGTCACGGGCTGCTTGCAACCGCTGTTGAAACGCTATCGGGACTGTGCCCCTGGACTGCCTGCCCCCCCC
>NW_007359914.1:1240487-1241384 GCF_000359705.1 Exserohilum turcica Et28A | reverse complement strand
CTGCACACAGGCGACGGCGACTGAGGCTCTGGCCTGGTCGCCGGCGGGCGGCTTTTGCGCGCTCTTCTGGGCGGCCTGGGAGCTGGCCCTGCTGCCATTGGAGGACTGGGGCGTGTGGGCGGGCGGCGTGCTGCCATTGACGCTGCTGCTGTGGGTAGCGACGCTGGTCGTGGGCGACAGATGGAGCCCCAGCGAGGGTGAGAAGGACGCTGTGGAGTCGGACGAGGAGAAGTCGTGGTGGCTGCCCCAGAAAGCGGGATCTACGCCAGCCGAAAGGGACGAAGGCTGGCCCGCCATCGGGTGGCCGGACATGGGCATAGGGGAGGGAGGCATGAGCGGGCGTCTGCGGGCGCGCGTCTCTCGATTCGCGACAGTCTAGCAAGCCTCTCTGGTCGGCGACGTGTCAGACGTCGCGGCTGTGCGTATGCGTATGTATGTCTGGAGAGACTTGGAGGTTCACGGGTGCAGGCTGCTAGTACAGTACTGTCGACGGCGGGCACGTGACCTGCTTGGCTAGTGCTAGCGCCGACGTGCGCGCCCCGCTACACACCCGCGAACCGTTGGCCAACCCAATCAATCCCTCCGCCGCCCTCGACGAGCGCAAGGGGGGGCAATCCAAGCAGCACCAGCCTCTGCTCGTCCCACCCGCGCCCGCACGCCCGCTGCCAGCTGCTTGTCGTCGTCGTCTGCTTGTTGCTTTTTCCATCTCTTCTTTGTCCCCCCTCACTCACAAGCCCGCCCGGCCGAGCACCCCGCTTCCTTCTCGAGTCGCTGCAATATCACCACCCTCGGTCTTCTTTCGCGGACGTACGCGGACGCCCAGGCTGTCACGGGCTGCTTGCAACCGCTGTTGAAACGCTATCGGGACTGTGCCCCTGGACTGCCTGCCCCCCCCCC
>NW_007359914.1:1239662-1240467 GCF_000359705.1 Exserohilum turcica Et28A | reverse complement strand
GGGCGGCGGGCGGGCGGCTTTTGCGCGCTCTTCTGGGCGGCCTGGGAGCTGGCCCTGCTGCCATTGGAGGACTGGGGCGTGTGGGCGGGCGGCGTGCTGCCATTGACGCTGCTGCTGTGGGTAGCGACGCTGGTCGTGGGCGACAGATGGAGCCCCAGCGAGGGTGAGAAGGACGCTGTGGAGTCGGACGAGGAGAAGTCGTGGTGGCTGCCCCAGAAAGCGGGATCTACGCCAGCCGAAAGGGACGAAGGCTGGCCCGCCATCGGGTGGCCGGACATGGGCATAGGGGAGGGAGGCATGAGCGGGCGTCTGCGGGCGCGCGTCTCTCGATTCGCGACAGTCTAGCAAGCCTCTCTGGTCGGCGACGTGTCAGACGTCGCGGCTGTGCGTATGCGTATGTATGTCTGGAGAGACTTGGAGGTTCACGGGTGCAGGCTGCTAGTACAGTACTGTCGACGGCGGGCACGTGACCTGCTTGGCTAGTGCTAGCGCCGACGTGCGCGCCCCGCTACACACCCGCGAACCGTTGGCCAACCCAATCAATCCCTCCGCCGCCCTCGACGAGCGCAAGGGGGGGCAATCCAAGCAGCACCAGCCTCTGCTCGTCCCACCCGCGCCCGCACGCCCGCTGCCAGCTGCTTGTCGTCGTCGTCTGCTTGTTGCTTTTTCCATCTCTTCTTTGTCCCCCCTCACTCACAAGCCCGCCCGGCCGAGCACCCCGCTTCCTTCTCGAGTCGCTGCAATATCACCACCCTCGGTCTTCTTTCGCGGACGTACGCGGACGCCCAGGCTGTCACGGGCTGCT
>NW_007359914.1:1171955-1239569 GCF_000359705.1 Exserohilum turcica Et28A | reverse complement strand
CCCCCCCCCCCCCCCCCCCCACCCGGAGTGGCCGTTGGTAATGCATGACTGGACGGCTGCGCGGCGTCTCCCCTCGTCCCCTCCACCCCTCCACTCCCCCCTCCCTTCGCCCTGGCCAGCGAGTGCGAGTGCGACGACGGGTGCGACGACGAGTGCGAGGGCCTTTCAGCGGGGTCAGTCGTCGGGGGCACAGGTGGGCGCAAAGGGGGCACCGTAGCCACGAGCTGAGCCATAAGCTCAATGCATCATGGCCACCTCCCATTGAACGCGACTGGGCAATCGCACTTGGTTCCACGGCGCTGGATTGGCTAGCGCGCCCGCCATGTGAGCCTGCAAAGGTCGGTTACATGCAGGCTAGGTGTAGCCTCAGCTATCAATGCCCGCTCTGCCTCGTCGCGGTGATAGACACCACCCGCACCCTTTTCGAACGGGTTCATGGCTGATCACATAGCAGCTGCTGTCTCTGAGTGGCAGGCCAGGCTAATGACGCAAACAGGGCTTTGTATAAGATGCGCCGTTGCGTAGCTCGGAATGCCCAGATAGGCCACGCTCAACATCCCCCCGTTTCACTTCACGTCGGCAGCCTCTCGTCTTTGCTTTGCTTTGCTCGCATGCCAGCATCCAATGCGCCACCGCAGTAAACGATTGCCGATTTGCGTCTAGTTGTATCTGCTTTTTATATCCTCCCGCCCATCGCCACCATCCAATCGTCGCGCCGGCCAATTCCCAACTTGCACTTGTGCCAAACTCTCAGCAGTGCTTGGCGCTGCTACACCCAGACATGACCTTGTCACCCATACCTGCCAGACATACATTCTGTGCTCAAAAGCTAATATGCGATGCGTCAATTGTATGTGTAAGTTCAAAGTTTATATACGAGTCACCTTCCAGCCCCGCAGCAGAGCCAGGCCGCACCTCGCGCTCGGCAAGGAAAGAAAATAACGCCGCGTGATGATGCTAACTAACAAACTTTTCGAACCATGATTGAAAAAGAAAGAGTTCCGTGTATCGGCCAACGACGAGAACGTCGGGTGCGGACCGCGCCGCAGCTAACACCATGGCCCCTAGCACGTCGTACTGATAATCTCTGGTGCATCGGGACAACGACCCTTGGTGAAGTTCCAGACATCTCCGGCACAGTCCCGGAGAGATCTTTCAGCCCTCCACTGGAGTTCTGTCTCTGCTCGCTGCACTTCTGCCACACAGAAGCCAACGTCACCTGCGCGTCGTCCAACCTCTCGTGCTGGAATCTTCCGTTGAGACGCATCCTCCAGACTGCTGAGCACTTCGCGGACGGTGTGTCCTTTGCCAGTACCTAAGGAGAGTCAGCAGCCAGATCCAAAGACTTGACATGTGGGCATCACGGGAACTTACCCAAATTGTAGGCTCGGAACGGTGCTTTGGTGCGACCAGCTGCTGAAGCTGCCAGAGCTGCGATATGACCTCGGGCCAAGTCGACTACGTGAATGAAATCACGCACAGCAGTTCCGTCTGGAGTATTCCAGTCGGTACCGAATATGTCCAATACCGGCCTTGCTCCTGTCAAAACAGTTGCAATAACTGGAATCAGATTGCTCGGTTTCTGCCTGGGATCTTCACCGAGTATGCCCGACTCGTGGCAGCCGACCTGGTTTCATTAGTCTCTTCTTCTCCCAAATTCTTGCTATTGTTTACACGTACCGGATTGAAGTATCGCAGCGCAGTGATGGACCATGTCGGATCCGCCAGAGCAAGATCTGCGAGTATGGATTCGCACATGAACTTTGATCGTCCGTAGGGCGAAGTGAGACCCAGTACGCCCGGCAATGCTCGACGCTCGAATCCTTGGCTATCAACAAAGGACTCGGGGTGATGTACGCACAGCTCTTCACGCAGAGGCACACCGCAGTTGGCACCTTCACCATACACCGTGGCTGATGACGAGAAGACAAAGTTCTTGATACCAAACTCTTCGAGAAGGCCGAGGAAATCCACCAGGCCGCAAACGTTGTTGCTATAATACCTCAAAGGCATGCGAATACTCTCCTCAACGGACTTGTAGGCGGCAAAATGAATAACGCCTGTTATCCTCGACCGACGCTCGACTGTGGGCTGTGGGGTTTCGCTTGTCTCCATCTCAATCCCGGAGTCTGTCCGCTGCAGGTTCGAATATGGGAAACGAGCTAGTGCTGATGTTGGTTTACTGCTGACGGAATACGATGAGTAGTTGGCCAGTACCGCCTGCATCTGAGGGCTCCGATAATCCAGCTGTTCAAAGTGAAGGGCTGGTACACGTCGTCCTTGGGCAGCACAGAATTCCTCTGCGAGGACCCTGATTCTGCTCAAGACATTTTCGTACGAGTTGCTGAGGTCATCAATGACAAGAACGTTGTATCCTTCCTTGAGCAGCTCTAGTGTTGTATGCGAGCCGATGTATCCCAATCCGCCGACGACCATGATAAAGGAAGAGCTGGCGCCTCCTATGTCCAGAGGATCGGCCACCACGTCGTCATCAAAAAGCACTGAACTTTGTGTCGCGGGTGTGTTGGCCATCTCCGGCGTCGCGACCGGCGACAAGGAAAACAATGATGAGCTTGAAGACATGGTGTGCAGTCCTCTTTGCGTCTTGAACTGAATGAGTGAATGGGGTGCAGAGGAGCGAGTGTGAGTGCCGTGCTACTGATCTTTCTTGGTATGCCAACCCAAAAATCTTTATATACACGGCAAGGATGGCGACAGTACTCAGCTTACAGTCAATTAGGCAAAACACGTCCAAGCAAGACTTCTTCTGCGCCATCAATATTGTCTACTTTGCTTGGCACGACAAGGCCTCTAGATCCCGATTCATGAGCCCCCCCGAGTCTCCCCAGGCCCAGCTCTCGCAAATATACAGCTGCATCGCTAAAGATCCCTGTCCAATTTGCATCGCCGAATGCTGCGATACCCATGTGGGTTACACAAACACAAGCTCCAAACTCTAACAATACTTTCATTTGAGTTGCAGAGAGCTCTACAGAAGCGTTTCGAAGTACCTGGCCGTACGCGTCAACCCCGGTATTCGCCCTCGAGAGCATCTCTTGACGATCGGCAGACTTCAGACAATGGCGTTACGCAGCCAGGTTGACGGGTGCCTTTATGATGCTAAGTTTGGGCTTTACTGCCACATCGGCTGGTTGGGCCTGAAACCATTGGTTCATAATTGGTTCATAGCAAGCCGTGTCCAAGCTTAGGTCATGGATGGGTCTAGCTCGGCCAATGTCACCCTCTACATGTGCCCATCGGCAGGGGCTTGGAATCCTTTCCATGATGTGTATGAACCCTCCCCATTGCTGTAGTGGCCACATTCTAGTGCGCCATCTCTAACCCACTTAGGGCAGCCTGTTTCCTGGAAGCACCGGTTACCGCAATCGGAAACATGCATAGTGGGCCCGGAGAAGGCGGCATTACCGACTGCAGAGTGTTCGACAGCTGTCGAAACATTCACTGCCCTCAACAACATTTGCAACTACGACATGTGCAACATCGGCTACACAGCCACGAAGGGGTGTAGAGGATTTTTGAGCCTGGTATTGGGTGACATCACAGCATCTTCTTTTGGGGCGAGTATGGCTTGTGGCTCACTGCTAGCGACACGTCTGGCCGCAGGGTACCGGCGCAACACTCGTCCGATTATGCGGCATATTTGGAAACAGTGTTCGCCCAAAGGCATGCTTCATTGGTAAGCCTGCTTTGCTAGGATAGGTATCGCCACATCGGTCATCGCGAAACTTGGCTTTTTGGGAGGCATGTTTGTGCTGGCGTCTACTCTCAAGGCTACTTTTGTTCACTACACGATGCTTTCAGGTTACACAACCGGTCCAGAACTCGAGTGCTCCTCGGCAGTTGGACGTGCGCAAGACCGACATACACCCATTAGCCCACAATCAACTCACTCTACCAGGCTAACCATATCGACAGGTTCCCGCCCAAGCCGCCTGAGCTGGCGGTAATTTTCGAAGACATGTTCTTCAAGTCGACGATCGAGAAGCGAGGACCCCTCGGAGGCCAAAGATGATTATCATCCCGATCGCCTAGCGCTCCTGGTATATTCCGCACAGCGTCTCACTATGAGTGAGATGAGCGAAATCTCGTTGTGGGCTCTAGTTCTATCCGTGAGCCATCATCGCATATGACTCAACTTTAGCTTGGATTACACGCAGCCTGACAACATATTCAGCCATTGGCTGAACGCCTCGTCAAGCTGTACAGGGTAGCCTTGGGATCTGGAATCGTCTCTGTACAGCCTTGCGTACGCTAGGAGATGGGGGTAGGCCGGAAGCCAGTGCTTTCTGAGCAAGTTGAGGTTTTTCAGTCGCCTCCAGCTCCCCACGTGTCTGTGATGGCTCGGGCAGTGGGATCAGTTTAGGTGCGCGGGCCGGTAGCTAATGTCTTGGCCATCACAGCTGGAAGTTGAGTGGGAACGAGAAAAGGTCTTGGCCAATGGTGGATACATGTTGCCTCACCCCACTGACGAGCAGGTGCAGAGCGAGGAGTTGGCAGAGTTTCTGGGCCGCCCCTCTGAGGCAATGTCGCATCATTCGGGCGGACCGCCATTCCGTCGGGTGAATACTTCCAAACCAGTAAAGATTGTCGCACAGCCTACTTGCTCTTCACCTCCCTTGACGAGACGATGCCCGGAGTTCGACCAGCCCCCGCGTCACACTAGCATCTGCCATGTCAAGACTGCTTTAGGCGACAATCTGACAACCAGCTAATCCCTGGCCACTGCCCCTAATTGGATAAGTAATCCTTTGGCTGGCACGCTAGACGAGCGCCAACACTCTATTCCAACTCTGCCGTCATTTCCGCGCGGAAATTTTACAGCCTTGTTCTATATCGGTTCGCATCTCTCTGGCTTGTCGCCATTCCCCATGACGGCTCGGTACCAGGAATTGGATATGGTTGGCACCATCCTTGCCATGCTCGGTAGCACAGAGCGCGGACTATGTATGCGTGTTGGCTCGGGGGTATGAGTACCGGCGGCTCTGCGCTTGTATCCGGAGTGCAGGCAGCATCCGGATGTCCAAAGTACCGATTTTGTGCCGAGCTGAAGAAGGGCGCTCCATGGACAAAAAAATTTCGCCCTGTAGGATTTCGATAGCTTGTTGCGCCAGTCTCCGCTGGGAATTCGAGGCCGGGCAGGTGAGGTTGCAAGCGACCAGCTGGCTGACATATGACGTGGGCAGAGAACAAGGCCATTGGATAGGGACGGCGTGCGTGAGGCGTCGCGCTGCAACGACAGCTTTCCGAAGGCTAGCCGTAGTGCCCGTCGACCAAAGCTAGTTGTACACCATCCGCCTGCTCAGAAGAAATCAAACTGCTCCGCTAACTGCTCCCGGCTAGCGCTGTTCCATTTCTTCTGTGGTGGTAGTGGGTAGATGAGCTATACGGCGCAACGGGATGGCTATCCCTTGTCGCTTGTGGCTAGCCGTCACTGCGTGAAACAGCAGCCAACGACGCCTCGACGCCCTCAGTGACGGGAGCCATCGCAAGCCCGTTCGCTCGGGCCTGCCGATCTTTTTTCCATCACACCATTGCGATCTAACACGACGTGCGAGGTACATATACTAGCGAGTAGCCACACAGGCCGAATCGCTGTTTTTGCCTTCCAGGTTGAGACGGCGGCAGAGAATTGAGCAAGGCCGCGATGTCTGCCCCGCACCCACCCCCTGGTAGCCTTTGCAGCTCGCATCGAACCACCGGGATTGTGGATCGGCCGCCTTGCGTCGCTTGCAAGGATGCGTCAGGCGGAGTAGCCCAAGTGTGTATGTGTATGTGTATGCACGGCCCCCATTCGCCCGCTCACATTTGGTAACGAGCCTTGGTGTTTCGATTCTTGACTGCTCCCAAGAGTCTAGAAGACGAACTCGGTGCATCCTAATGCGAGCCCTCGACTGAAATAGACATCGCTTCGCCTGGTTCGAGCCAGCGCTGCAGGCCTGGTCCCTCGGCCTACACCTCTGCGACAGCCACATGCATGATACATGGGGGGGTTTTACTTTTTTTTTTCTTTGCAAAGGCTGCCTAGGGAGAATCCTGGTACGAATCGTCCGGACGAGCCGTGGGCCGACTGCAAGCAAGGTGCCGGCGTCTCCATTTGCACCCTACTCATCGGGAATTACGTCCAAATGAAGCCGCGTGGCGTTGGCTAAAATACCAGCCCAGGCATCGAGCACGACAGTATGTGTAGAAGACGTTTGACTGCCGAGGCTAGCTACCGATGTGGTTCTGACCGGTCTAGAAATTTCAACACAGCCCACGTCGGGTATTGCAGTGCATTCAACCGGTTGGTAGATGGGCATCTTGGCATGCTGCGACTACACCCCACAAGGAAAACCACTACTGTGTCTTCTGACTGGTTGCAGCCTCGCATTACAAATTCCACCACTTGGATGATCGGCACGCCCACATGCACATGTTCAAACACACGACTCGCGGTATTACCATGCCGGCGTTTGTAAAGAATAACATGCTGATATAAGCATGGATTCCCCGGATTTTGGCCGGCCGGGGCTCCATTTTGCCTAAGTCCAGGGACTCGTTTGGTCCAAGCGCGCACCCACACCAACACTGCGCACACTGCACATTCTCACTTCAGGAGGTCTGGGGGATGAACAGTGGAGAGAGCACATGGGTGTAGGCGATGTGGCGCTATGGCACGCACAGCTGTCGTGCAACATGGCATGTTTTTTCAATGAGAGCCACGTAGGTGTTACGCTCCATACTACACGAGTGTAGTGACGGCGTGATTTCGGCGCGAGGCACCGTGTTTTTCTTTCTAGTAGTTGAAAAGTCTGTGGGGGTTTTTTTTCTGCTTGTAGTCTGGCCGGTCATCCTTTAGACTGAGCTGAAATACCTCTTTTTTTTCTCGGTCCTTTTCTTTTTCTCGATCTTTCGCTCTCCGCCTGCTCGGAGTTCGGTAGTACCAAGAAGGACGCTACGTACGGCCAGTTGTAATCGTAAGCTCGAACCACTGCTTCTTGTTCCTCTTCGTCTTGTTCTTCCGATCACATGCATAATCCTCCTTCCGCTTGGTCTGAAAAGGGTGCTTACGGCAAGGGGGGGGGGCGCGGACGTATGGAGGGCGTCCCTGGCAGCTGAATCGAGCACGTCATTGTGGTTTATCGTTTCACAACATGATGAGGCCCCAGGGTATGTTTCTGTATGTGTTTGTGCGCGCGTATGTGCATTGGTGTCTTTGTTCCCGCAATGCGATAATTTAGTAGGTACATTCATAGAACAGCAGGGGGCGGGGGGAGTTTGGGCGAAAGCACGGCATCTCCAGGTTGATGACTCTTCTACCACCGGGTTTACACGGGGTTATGGGATGTCGTGTGTTTTAACCATATGGAGTTTGAGATTACGGGTCGGGTTTGAAGAACTTGGAGAGGACGGACAAGGGCACCATGTATGTATCTAGATGAGACAAGGAGCAAAGCATGGACCCTTTTTTGTTTGTTTGATGAACGAACGAATGCGGCTTTTACATCAACCATGTGAACTTCATTACAACGCGCATGGTTTATTAAACTTTTTTTTGCATGCCATTTAACTTCCAACATGCACACAGACACAGACACACACAGATAGATAGATAGACAGACAGACAGAAGAACCGGTGGCAATAGGTTATACTAATAGCGGTGGAGACGAATTTCGAAAAGGATGAACATGGCGGACTTGTATGTATGTTAAAGTGATTGGGAAGGGGATCCCTACACGGACTTGCTGCTGGAGCTGTCCGCTACGACCATGGTGATTACGATGACGATGCTGACCCGCGGCCACCTCCCGTCGCCTGATCAATGTTGGTAACCTCGACTTTGCCATCGC
The DNA here is from genome assembly GCF_000359705.1 of Exserohilum turcica Et28A. Lineage (NCBI taxonomy): Eukaryota > Fungi > Ascomycota > Dothideomycetes > Pleosporales > Pleosporaceae > Exserohilum > Exserohilum turcicum. Next base: position 1,231,718 of record NW_007359914.1, on the reverse strand, counting down.
AATATTCGACCCAGCCATCGAGCTCCATGCGCTTGAGCACGGTGCTGAAGTTTTGGCTGCCCTGGCCTTTGCCGTCGCGCTTGCACGAGCCGCCGAGCACGTCTTCCTTGAGCCCCTGCTGGGCGCCCGCTCCACTCGGGTACTCAATATGGAAGACGGGTTTACCGGCGGCGATGAACGGCGCAAATGTATCGCACTCGCCGTACTGCACGCACTGCTCGTTGACCGAGAAGTGCACGACGGGCAGCACGGCCGGGATGATGTCGCCGGCGTTTTTGAGGCCCAGCGCGAGATTCAGTGGCGCCGTGATGTTGGACAGGAACTTCATGTACGAGATCGAGTCTTGCGAAGTGAGACCTAGGCCGTTGTCGTTTTGCTTTGGCGGTGAAAAAAATTGTGCGTTAGTAAGAATATTTCTTCACTTGTTCATATGCGCTTATTTCCACGCACTTTATCCCCTTTTTTTTTCTTTGAAAAAGGAATAGACTTACATATCCGTCCACATTGTCGGGATCTACGCCGTCACAGCCCTTCTGAGCGGCAAGATCAATCCGCTTCTTCATAATGTTTCGCACATTTTCGCTGTTGAGGTTGAGCCACTTCTCGCCGGGCCATCCGTCGAGCGGCTTGCCAAGATCAGCGTCCTTGAAGTCTTTGGCGTCGGAGCGCCAGTTCTCGTAGCTGCCTGCGCTGAAGTAGCATAGCACTTTGATGCCGAGCGAATGCAGTTGCTTGATGGTGTCGGCGGGCGTGTCAAACAGGTCGATGTCGTAGACACTGACGTTGGGGGTGAGGGCAGACGACAGGTCAGGCGGGTGGGAGAGGATGATTTGCCAGGTCGCGGCTACAGCAGGCACCCACGGAAGTGTGCTGTTGGGACTGGGTAGAGGTGTTGAAGATCCGTTACCGCCGCTGCCGTTGTTGTCGTCGCTGCCGCCGCCCAAGCCGAGTCCCAATCCCAGACCAAGAGCTAAGGCGAGGATGCAGACGGCGACAATGGGCAGCACAATGCATAGGAGCTTGCGACGGCGGGACCGCGTGTGTGGGTTGGGCACTGCAGATTTTGCGTCCATTGCTGATGGTCCCCGGTTTTCCCTTTGTTTGTTTTTTGCAGTTGGATGGGCCAGTCGCTGGAGGAGATGTGCTAGCCGAGATGTGTCAGGCGCCCCGTATCCAGCTCATGTGAGAGAAGAGGGGGGGGGGTGTTGTGCGTGTGCGGGTGAGTCCTTGCGGAGCAGAAGCAACAGAACTGGATCAGGATTCTGGTCAATGATATGCCCACGATGGGCCGGAGTCAGCCGCTGTTGTTTGCCAACACCCATCACATATTCCCAGAGCAGAGCCACACAATAGGCCCCCCAGCCACGATGTAGGGTGTGGGCAGGCAGTCTAGATGGCTTGAGGCGGCGAGGCGGCGCGAGCGGCGCAGTCGCCAGGCTCAAGAGGGCTTTGTTTTTTTTCGGCATGTGCGGGCTGGGCAGGCGTTAGCATGGAGGACGCGTGTAATGTACGCGGTATTGTAATTGTATCGAATAGAATGAAAATAGAGAAGAAGCGGCTAGCCAGCCGTTGGCGTAAGTATGAGGCGGGGGGGCGGGCGCAGGCACAGGGGAAATGGCTCCAGTGGGCGCTTGACGCCAAGACCAGGCCGCCAAGACCGTCGTCGTTGAGCCATCGGCCATGTTAAGGCCAACCAAGTGCGAACCGCGCGCAATCAACCTGAATACGGGCCCTGTGAGCGGTGAAAAGCATGCATGCGTAGTTTCAGGTGGCCAGCCTGAGCATATCACGGACCGAAGCGCTCTGTTCGTCATGGCCCTGTTCCGGCGGCATGGGTTTTTCGATAATTCACCCTGGTCAATCGTGTGGCTGGAACAATGTCGATTCTGCTAGCAGCCGACGAGCGGTAGGGAGTAGGGGTGTAGTAAGGGTAGTGCTAGGGCTTGTCTTACACCGGCCGCCTAAACCGCGGCACGGGCGAGGCATCCACGTCCTCGCCATCATCCCATCCCAGTACATGTACGTACATACACCACTAGCCCTGGGCGAAGCATCACGACATTCACGACTAACTTGGGCGGACCCGCACACAGAACGAACTCCATTTTCGGCCCACTTGTCGCCCTCGCAACAGTTTTATTTTTACACCTTCAGCTGAAACATGATCGCCTATTATTATGCAACGAGTATTGATTTGCCCCCATCCAAGCCTAGAGGGGCAAGGCTGACGACAGTGTGTACTGCCGGCTCGCACCACTCATCGTCACCCACAGTGTCAACGGGTCGCTGCCCACCTGCTCCTTGGTCGCACCCGTCGTGCTCGACACGCCGCCGGGCACAGTGATCGGAATCGTCGTTCCGCACGTGTTGCCGCCTGCCGTGTACACGCTGACTGACTGAATGCTCGCACCATTGCTCGATGTTGTCCACGTCATGCTGGGCCGGCAAAGGTCACGCGTCTGTCGGTTGATGAACTGCTGTGCAATGTCGTCGTGTTTGAGCGTTCTCATGGGCCATGTCGTCCTGCTGCGTGTCAGCAAACGTTAATAGAGCAGGGGGGCGTTTTACGCACAAGCGCGTCATCTCTGTCACAACAACCTCGAGCCAGGTCATCAGCAGTGAGTATTGCCCAGACTTGCCGTTGATAGTAGTGGCTGGGACGTCTGACACACGCATGTTGGCCTGGTGAAACATGTACCTAATACACTCTGTCAGTCATTGTCTGCCAAGCGACGAGCAGCAGAGAACTTACGGATCCCAGTGCAAGCCAAAGAGGTTGCGGATAGCAGTGTCACGCGCATTGTTGAGGAGATCGTCAAATGTGCCCTGTCCGGCAGATGTGTCGATCCACTCCTGCAGAGTGCAGTCGGGGAGATCACAGTTGTAGTAGATGAGCGTAGCCCAGCGTGGCATCACATTGAGACCAGCATATCCATTGCCTTGGACAGTGGTAGTCAGCGGCCAGAAAGTGCTCTGCGTGTTGCGAAGAAGTGGTCGCGTATTGTCTCCAACGACGTTGGTAATACCGTTGTCCATCCAAGCTTTGATGGCATCGGCGTTGTGCAGACCCGTAATCGCGGGTGGGATAAGCCCCTTCGCACTCCACCGCTTGGCAGCATCAAGCCCAACCTGCTTTAGCCAGGCCTGGTTAAAGGTGATCTCCTTGGATGTATCCGAGTAGGTCGAATTGGTCAAGTCAGAATGCGAGCTAGATTCTGGTTAGTAGCCATAAGACTCGGGGGATTCGTCTACGTACAAAGTATGCGAAACATGCGCAAAGGCGTCACGTTGCGATGCCACTGCAAACCAGTTTTCAAGCGGATCAATCTGAGCACATTGGAGGCTCCATGAGTACTGGGCTGGCGTTGCAGGCCAGATGTTTGTGCCGGTACCAGGTGGCTTGGTGTATTCAGGGCTGCCGTTTGGCTGTTCAGGGTACTCAATGGCTTGGGGCGGGGTGCAGAGAGTCTGGCCTTGGTTCGTGTATGCAGACGCCTCAATATCGCCGTTGCCGTTGTGACCAATCTCGATGAAGAACTCTGATCCTGCTGGCATCCTCGAGTTAAGGTTTGCCTGCCAAGAGACGTGTGTGGTAAGATCAGCTGGCGTGGCGCGGTAGATTTTGCCTTCCGGCCGGTACATCTCAGTCTCCAGAAACATATCATCAACTTGGGAGCTGAGATAGATTCTTCGGAAACCAACAAAAAGACCTCTTGTCATCCAAGTGATCCACGCATGCTGCAGAATGTTGCTTGAAGGAGCCCAGTCGAGCGCAAACGGTAGGAACCATGCCATTTGCTGGCGTGCACCAATCTGGTTAATGACTGCAGCAGTTCCAACCGTGGAGAACTTGGCAACCTCCCAGGCAATTGAAGAGTTTGTGATGGTGGCAGGTGTGTGATAGATGCTGGCAATGCTGATGGGCACATTTCTATATTCCTGGTAAGTTGATTACCGCTAGGGTGCTGTTTATGTACTCACGTCTTGAGGTTGGCAGTAGGGAAGCCACTGGTGTTGGTAAAGGAAACCGGGTCATCGTTCAAGCTACCACCAGTGCTAACCACACCGAATTCAGTGGTGGGAAAGACGTCCAGGCGGACCATTCGCACACCGAATTGGCTTTGGTAAGCATACAGCGCGTTCCACTGGTCAGTGGTGAGGGCACTGCGGTACTGGCCATCGTAGTTGTAGCTCACTTCGCCCACGACAACAATACCGCCATAGTTGCCATTGGTGGCAGTCGAGTTGAGCAGGGGTAGGGTGGAAATGCCAGCCTGGGGCACAATGACAGTCTCGAAAGGAATGCCATAGCCTTGGAGACCAAGCGAGGCACTGTTGGTCGCTGATGTCGTGTCGCGTGCAATGACCAAGACGGTGCTCGACACGGTGGCACTCCCTACATAGGCTGAAACCTGCTGCAGGAGAAGAACGAAGGACGAAGCGAGACAAGCCCGCAGAAAGGATGGAGAAGAAAACGCCATGTTGAAGGCCAAAGTGAACGAATTGATGCTTGAACGAATTTCCTAGAGGACCCTAGGCACTTTAATAAACAAGTCTCGGCAAAAGGCCTTCCTTGGGTGTCTGGGAGATAGTCGGTCCAGACACAGCAGGCAATGATGCCAGGACTATCGAATTTCCCTTTTTGTTTCCACAACACTGGCAAGCTGAACATTGCAAAGACCTAGTTTCAGGCGTACCACGGTATCGAGCTGACTTGAACGCCTCGAAAAGGTGCTGGACTAAAGACTAGGAGCTTAGTTACAAGGAATGGGGCGTAGGATATTTTGGGATCGTCCTGGACGGTTAACGACTTGGCAAGTCTTGACGTAGTTTCGTGCAGCCATAGGGCTATTTCCCTTGCCACGTGAAAACAATGTACTGCCGTCGATCGAGAGGCGCAAGCAGTGAATCCGTATCACGGCGCAAGCCTCGACTTGGGCCAACCAGGTCGCTGGGTGGGTGCTGGGAGCGCAAGCAGAGCACAAAAGAAGAAGAAGCCACTGGCAGGATGCCCCAGGCCGGCCGTGACTGGGGGCCGGGGGCGTCTGCTGCCATGTTCAATACCAGGTCCAATACGTATTGCATAGACGGATACATGCTAGCATGGACGTGTGTAAGCCGCTCGCGGCATCGGTACGGTACAGCTATGCCCAGGACATGCTCGGCCAGTGCCGTGTTACGTATGGCCATGGGCAAAGCGGGCGTGTGGGAGTGTGTGGGAGTGTGTGTGGCCGATGTCAGCCCATGGCGCCAGGGCGAGGCTTCATGTGCAGGCGATGCGATGCGATGCGATGCGTTGCATTGCATGGGTGCCGGCGACAGGACCGGAGCGACTGCCAGATTAGATGAAGGGTGATATTAGAGGCACTGTGGAGAAGGTTAGGCTAAAATCGAGGCCGGGCGGCGGGACGATTAGCACGGGCCAAATTTAGCGCGCACGGACACACAGACTAACAGGGCCTAGCGACCCCGGCCCTGTCAGCCTCGTCTCGTCGCGACTCTGCTCTGCTCCACTCCTCCACCACCCCCCGACCACGTCGCCACGACACGCCTGCTCCCTCCTTGGCCCGCCCACAGCCAGTGGGTGGGTGCTGATCTAGTCTCAATATAGTCGCAGCTCGCTGTCCGGAATAGATGGACGTCTGCCCGCTCGACTCCGCTAGCGCACCCAGCCCATGCTCCTGCCCATGGCCGGCCCAAAGGCTTTGCACTCAGTCGCCATGGCGCCTTCGCCATCATTCGTGGCGGCCGAGGGCCGTATTACAGCGTTCGCGAAGGATTGGGGCGCGCTTCTGCTGCTGCTGGCCCTGCACGGGTGGACAATGCTTCGACTAACCATATGCCCGGCTTGCTTGGTGTAATCCAATTCGCAGATCGACGGCTAACACCTGACTGAAGCAGCACACGAAGCACCTTATGCATCCTCTGATCAGCTTCTAGTCGGCGTTTGGAACCCGACCAGCATACTTGGCCAGGGCCCTTTTGTCGTTCGCCTGCCACTGTGTCTCCACCTCCTCGTGGCCTGCTCTTGCCTATGAAGCCGCCCACTTCCTACATGTTCTTTCTTTGATGACCCTCTCATGACCAGACCCCCATTGCCAGACGACTGACCCCCGAAACCTCAAGTCCGCCCTAGGACCACTGGCCAGCACGGCTGTAAGCCCCGTCGTGGGAGCCCGTCCAAGCCGTCGTCATGCCAGACATACTTGGTGTTCAAGCGTTTAGCAATGGCACATCCGTCCGTACATGGTGGGAATGGACGCTTGTTGCCATTATCGGTGCTAGCGGTTTTGTCGGTCTCATCGCTTTCATCTGGTCGACTTACCGTTCCATCCAAAAGCTGCTAAAGGTGAGGCCATTGCAACACTGCCCTGTACCCACGACTTACAACCCTTGCAGAGCGATGATGATGCGAGTAGCTTACCACGGTCTATACAAGAGCGCATCCATGCCCTCTCTAACAACTCGAACATTGTTAGCAAAGCGCAAAAACTTGGGAAACCATCGTCCTTTGGTGTCTTCCTTGGCGCATTGAGCAGTCCCGTCACCCACGAGGAAGTAACCGTCTTGTCGCAATGGGAAGCAGTAGTGTTAGACCATCACCAAAACGGGGTCCTAGAGGCTGTCAGCAACGATGATATTCCCATGGGACCTCATATCATTGCCCGCCTTGATCTAGGCCAAATTCTCACCTCTGCCATAGTGGACACTGAGTCGGACATGTCGCAAGTAGTGCACGATCTCTCTTGTACTCTCCAGCAGACTTTGCGACAGCCAGGCAAGAGCAGATACTTCACTGGTGTTCTTATTGCCAATTGGCGAGACCGCATTCCCATCCCCTTGCTCAATGGTCTGACATCGCTTTTCACTGCACATGGCCTGGATACGTATCTGGAAATTGGAGCTCCTGACTTCTTGGACGGCATCAGAAAGCTCGACCTCAACCTCTTCGCCGGCATGGTTGTTCGAAACGGTACCATCAAATCCAACGGAGAGCGCCGCGATTTCTTTGACATGGACAAAATGAAGAATACAACAAAGTCTTTCGTTTCACAGGCTTGCCAACGTCCTTTTGTGACCATGATGTGGGACACGGTGGAGGATGACGCCAAACTATCGCATGCTGTTTTGAGGAGAGCACACATGTGGTGCAGCTACCACGGCGCTATTCCCTACTTCCCACGTCAGCGGGCCCTGACAAGCATCCACGACATCAGCTCTTGTGAAGAGCCCTTGGCAGCTTTTCAGTGGTTGAAGAATCGCAAGGTCATGGATGTTCACGAGAAGTACCGAACCGCTCGTACGGTAAGATTGTCTAGCTAATCATCATCGATCGCATGCTAAGTGTAACTAGCTTTCGCCTGGATTTACCAGTCTCATAGACGACTACTTGCCGCTGCAAGACATCTTTCCTCTCCTGGCCAACACGCTCGCCGGGCTGGACGGAGATGCACCTGAGGATGACGATTCGTCTAGTACATTGACGCTCACTGTAGAATACCCCGAGGTTGATGAGAATGGAGTGCTTGTTGCTCGAGAACCCTTGTCACCCACCAGTCCGGGGCTTGATTGGACCTTGGCCGTGGAAAGGCAAGCAAACAACCCACTTTCTTGTTCGTTCGACGGATCGCCGTATTCATCGCTAGGATGCTTTCCGGTTGGCCTTGACGCTTCCAAAGCAGATTTCGATCGTGTCATCAACTCACAACGACGTCTGCGAGACCTCAAATTACTCAACCGTCTTCCGTCGCAGCAGTTTCGTTCCATTGCCAACATACTTGGTGACTTTGCGTCGTGCAGCAGCCACTACCTGGACCTCGTGCCTAGTGTGAGGGAAGCGATTGCAGGTCTTGTGGAGTCATTGAATCAAGTAACCGACGATGGAGCTGACCCCTACCAATTTCAAGTATATACTGCACTCGATTCTGGTTTCCATACACCCAACGGCGCTTCATTCTGGGGTGTTTGGGAAGTGCAGCCTCGCACCAAAGCCGTCATCATCTACATCTCCAAATCGGTGCAAGACGTCAAAGGAGTTCTTCTTCATACTTATCTGAGCATGCTGGGCTTTTCCAGATACCAGTGTTTTCTTGCTGAGTACGGTCTGACCGAGTTTGAAGCCGGATCTTTTTCACCAGAACGGCTACCAGAGAGGCTGTACCAAGACTTGGACCTTCTGTCATCCTCGGATCTTCTCTTTTATGTGCAGCACATTCAACACTCAGAGTGGGACGAGGATTGCTCGTTGCTCTCGGCTATTCGTGAGCGATGCAAAGAGTTGCTCATCGACGTACCCACGTACCATCAGTTCAAGAAGCTGAGCAACGTGGATTACATTGGCGACAACATTACAGACGAACAGCTAGTGAACGCGAAACTGAAATGGTACCGGCTCTCGCGCGTGCCGACTCTTGATGGCGCGGATGCTTTGCAGTTGTTCAGACACATCAGCGAAGTGTTTGGCGATATCCTGTGGTGGCGAGACCATGGAAAACTGGACATCATCACTTCTGCCATAACCGACATGGCCAGTCGGGGGAGTCTTGATTCAGCGGCCGACTTTGTTCTTTTCTGCATCTTCTGTGCAGCCAGAAAAGCTGGGTTCGAAGAAGTCTACATTGAGGTATCGGACAGAAACCCACTCTTCAATCAATATTCTGATCAGAGTGCGGCTTTTGCAGAGCTCTTTGCTCTCGGATCCCGATGCGAGGCCTACTTCGACATCAAGCCAAGCGACATGGGCATTTTGCTGTCAGAAAAGCACAGGGCTTACTACAACCAAGAAGAACACCAGCCTCCGATGTGGATCTTCAATGCCCCTTCATTCGCCTCTGCTTATGCTGCAGCCCAGACAGATATCGATCCTGAGCAGAAGCCCTCTGTCATGCCCGCCTATCGTCGCTTCACCTTCCTCAGTGTCTTCGCCATTCCCGCCCTTGTCGGTAAGTACAGCGGTATCTCTAAGAAGAAACAAAGCTAACATGTGTAGATATTTTGCTTCTCTCAACCACTGGCCACGGACTCTACTTGAGCGTGCAAATGACCCCAGATGAAAGATACTATGCTACGATGGCGTTGATGTGTTCGCTACTTTTGTCTGGCGCGATTGGAACCTGGATCTCAATTGGCGGCACCTACTACCTCATTTCCATGGCATTCTCGGCGGCAAACATGTTCGTTCTCACTCGCTTGGTCGGTGGCTTGGCCTTCACTCTCGCCGGGTGCATGCTCGGGTTCATTGTCATCTCTGCTGTCTCTGGACCTGGCCATGGCGCCGTCTTCTTTTTCTACCTCTTTGGATTAACCACCTACCTGACCGTTTTGGCCGTGTTGTCTACGTACCAAATTCCAGGATCCAGTTTCCTCAATGGGCGCAAAGTCATCATCATGGTCATTCCGACGTTGATCATCTCGCCTATTGTTACCATCTTCATGGGAGTTAAGGCTCGTGACATATACGTCTATCTGGGCGTTCTCTATGTCTTCATCATCTTGTTGATCCTTGGTACCAGACGCGTGGCTAACCAATGGGTGACTTGGTATCATGGAATCAAGACACTCAATGATTCTGACATCAAGGACTGGTACATCAAATTGTGCACGGAAAAGGAGAGTGCAAAAGCAAAAGGTATGTCTAGTTCCTACATGGTCTGAGTATTGAGACTAAGTATGACACAGGCCGAAGCAAGACCACAGCCGGCAATGGTGAAGCCATTTTGCCTTCCTCAGAAGTATCTTTCGTCGAGCCAGACATTTTCCACGACATGAGCGAACCGGCCATTCTGGCATTATGCCGTACTGCCCTCCACGAAGCCGTACTAAAAGAAAGGGAACGTCGTTTCTGGCAGAAATCCACTCAGGATGCCTTCGTGAAGAAACTATCAGACTGTTGGGACTCCACACTCTTTCTATTGGATTGGTACGCTCGCATAACAGACACAAAGCGACCCATTTCATACAGTTCGACTTGGAACCTTGAAACGCAGGTGGCACTTGAGAGCATGCAACAGTCACAAAAGGGCATTCGTCTCCACAATTCTTTCATTCATTGGCGAACAGCTGGTGACGAAATCTACTGTGGCATCCTCTACTTCTTGGTCGCACTCATGGATCGATGGCTGGATCTGTTGCATGGAGGTCAGCTGGTCGGTTTAGGGTCTGAAATGAACACAGCGCTTCGCTTATCAGTCGGCTTTGGTCTTGCATACTACCTCATTGGAGCTGTATTGCTCGACTACAAGGCTCAGCATCTGCATACTCTTTCAGAGCAGATGGCGCCTGTTTCGATCGAAAACGCACATCAGATCAAGCAGGCCAAAGCCAACGACCTGAAATTCAGGCGCCACCTGTATTTCAACACTCTGTGTCGCTTCATTGGTGTTCATATGTGGGCGCTGGCTATCTGCACAGCCCTCATCTGGATCTTCAATGGCTCATCCACCGGGTTGATCATGTTTTTGGCTTACGTCGGCGCCTACACCGGGTTGTTACTGTACCAGTACAACAAGATCTTTTCTGGTCCACATGCACTGATGCCATTGCTAGCAGCCGTATCTGTCGGCTTGATAGTCGGCAACATACTCATGGCAATATTCCCAGACTTTTTATACGACAGGACTATTGCCCTTGGTGCGTCGACTTGGACTGCTGCTTTGTTCTCATTCCGAACTGCCAAATTGGGTATGCCAGAAGCTCTAGACATTCGCTTGTGGATAGCGGAATCGCTTTCGGCACTCTTCAGTTCCCATAAGCCAGATGGTAGCACGGATGCACATCCCGATGGTGGCATACAGGCATCAAGGAATGAAAAGTTCCTTGCCTACAACAGCGGTCATGACGACGCCGAGTATAGCCAGAGCGAGCTGCGCGCATACTGCAACATGATTCGAGCCGCCCCTAAAGAGAACAGATACCGCGTCAACCCAACTGGCCAACCCGGCGACCAAATCAGAGCTTTGTTGTTGTCATGCCATAGCGACAGCCTCTCAAGGATTGCTATGCAGGCATTTCCAACCATTGAATCAACAATTCAGCGCGTTATCTCGGCTTGGGAAAATGGACGTGTCACAGTCTTCATTGTTCCTCTTCAGACTGTGGTCAACCTCAATGGCGAACTTCGCGCGATTTCTCACTTTTCTGAAGGTCATTTGACTTTGTACATGGCTTCGGACGCGAAGTCCCCCGGCTTTGGGCAGACCAATGTCAGCAGCAACTGTACGGCCATTGCCGAAACTTTGCTGCATGCGTGTATGGAAGCGTTATTCGAAACTCCACACGACCAAGCTGAGATTGCGGAATCCATTCTTGCCTGCCGCAAAAAGGAAGATGAGCCATATACCATATCGGAATGCAGTAGACGCTCAATGCCGGCATTGGTCATGGGACCAGATGCATTGGCATTTGGAAAGGCCTGTCGCAAGGACCTATTGCGGCACTTGTGCCTTGGCTATGACTGCGACACTCAGTGGGATGACCTGCCATTGGACATACGACGCCTTTTCCTTCGACGTTGTGTCGGTATTCGGGCACCTTACACAAACAAAGAGTTATCCTGGATTCATGAAAATGTTGCCGCGGAACAATCATGTACGATTCTTTCACGCATTGCACGATACGATCTTGGGGCGTACTTGGCAGTAAACAAGTACAGCTTCTTCAGGAACCGAGGCGACCAATCAATCTCCAAAAAAGAATATCGCCAAGTGACGGCAGACATTCAAAGAGCGTACTATCCAGTGCTCAACCGTTCAGCCGTTTCGATTTGGAGCTTGTTCACCGAATACGTTCGCCTTCCGATTGCCTATGTGTATCATTCCGCCGGCACCTGGGTGAAGTTCTTTGTTCTGGCGTGCATGGCCGATCCAGAGTATCAGCGTGAGTTGCACGGAGCACTGTTGTACACACCAAGTATTATATCGCGACCGACTACCTTCATCCTTACGGGCCTGTGGATATACAGTCGACGTGCAATGTCCATAGCTCTACCATTCTTCTTGTATCATCGCCGCAAAGACATTGCCGGTCTGGCAGGAACCGTCAAGGGAAGCTTGATCATCCAGAGAAAGAACCGCTTGGTCATTGAAAGCGGCGGAGAAACTGAAACTGCATTCGTTCACCCTGAAACGAACGGTGGAGTCAAGTTGATGTTTTACAAAGGCGATCTGAAGAATGAACCGTCCTCGGGTCACGTCCGCATTGCCCAGTATGACCAGGAGATGCGCATCACCCTGCGACAAGAGTGGAAAAACGGTGCAGTTTCCGATGAATTTGCCTACGAATATACAACCAAGCAAGGGCAAGGCAAGATTAGGATCTCCAAGGTAAGGTCAAGCAAGATACCACTTACCCGGATCTGCCGCAAGGGTGCAAACGAAGGATCCAAGGTCCTGTACAATCACAAGGGTCACATCGAATCGGGCAGCTACATCAGCCACCACAACCTGGTACGATTCAAATACCATTACCGAAAAAACGCCAAGTATGATGACGAGTTGCTTCGCGCCGAGTTTGTACTTCCACACATGTCGGCCAATGTCAGCTGGTGCGCGCCTCCCGTTCGCCATGCCGAGAAAATGGAGCGCTGGATACCGACTCCTCGTGTTCATGAAGCGACCTTCGTCCAAGGCCCTGACGTTTACGAATGCACATGGTTCTATGATCACAAGTTCCACCCAACGATTACCACCAAGCTCAACGGCATCCTAGTCGAGACACCGGACATGATCCGTCACGATTGGCTTGGTGTTCTCAAGAAGCCTACCCGCTGCAATTTCGCTGATGAAAACCCTCTTCTGGCATTCAAAACGCCAACCTCTAACTTCGTCGGGCGGTTATTCCGGAGAAACATCAGGCAGCAAGAAATCTCTACCTCCAGAGCCCGGTCTCTGCTCTGGAAGGCTTGGAAGAAACGTAATGACCTTGACGGCGTAGTCATTCGCTGGGTTGACGAAGAGCTGATTCGCAAGGAAACATTGCTAAGACCTTACTGGAGACGCCGCGACCGCGGAAGTCTCATCAAGGCAGAAGACTATCTGGCACTACATGCAGACGCCATCATGGCCAGCGCGGATCTTACGAGTGACATCAGCGCGTGGACTCCTCTTGCCATTCGTATGAGCGATTTGTTCAGCTTTGGTCAAGGTGGAGATGCCGTCATTTTCACTAGGACCAAGGCACTCCAGCAAGATACTGATCGCACACTCCACGTCATTGCCGTCGATACTGGAACCTGGCCAAACGAAGGTGGCGGTGTTTCAGCCTGCCGACGAGATCTGATTAACAACTTGCGCACCATCAAATGGCACATGGTCGTCGAATCAGCCAATGATTTTGGATTGCCCAAACACCAGACCGAAGAGAACGTCGAATCGCTAAAAATCATCCCGCTTTGGGGCTTGGACTTTATGCACCCTAACCATGGCATGTTCACCAACAAGCTCGATAGCGAGGTTGATCACCTGGTTAAAGCAGCGACTCTGGCTGATATCGAAACTAACTTTATCCCTACATTGACTGCGCTTGTACGTGGAGCACGAGCCACTACCATGACATTGGCAGATGTCAAGCAAGCTACACGTGCTCTGGTCAATCTCAACACTTACTTTCAGGATTCGCGTCACTGGAAGGAAGTTTGGACAAGCGACATTGTCAAAGATTCATGGAGGAAGCTGTGGCTGGCGGACGACATGCCAAACGCCCAACCGGCTAAAGAGTGGTTCCGCACTGAGTTGCCAACGCTCGGACACTTCGACACTGCATTGGAGCTATGGTTCAGATGTAAGTAGAAATCGCCTGCACACATTGCATGGGACTGACTCTTCCAGATCTCTTCATTTTCTCGATTCCGATCCCCGACAAGATCCCGCATGTGTTTCAAGCCTCGCACCACAGCGTTTCGGCATCCTATGGTATTGTCTGCAAGCTGAAGCGCAACTGTACGCTTCAGATTTGGGACCACGCAATCTCTTGGCGTGAGACCAACCTCTACCTGTCATCGGCAATGTGCACTCTGCCACCTTTCATCCGAAATTCGTTGCTGGGTCTGATGAAGCTGACATCATGTCTCATTCTTCATCATGCCGATCAAATTCTTCCTTGCGCAGGTACGTAGATATCCGCTTTTTACCGTGTCCTCAAAGCTGACAACTTGTTCTTAGACTTCTTCAACCCAGGGTGGGAGATTGAAATCGGAAGTGCCAAAGGTCAACTTACGCACCGCAACGTGTTTCGTCGCAAGGTCGACCCTATCGTCAACGGAATCACTGACATGACGAAATTCGCTCCAGTCACGGAAATCAAAACCAAGATGCCCACCGTGACGATGCTTTCGCACGTCTGGTTTGCAAAGGACATCAAGACAGCTCTGTTGGCAGCGGATATCATTACCAACGAATGGGGCTTCAAGGACTACAAACTCGACATTTATGGTGCTCTCAACAAATCTCCGGTCTATTCATCTGAATGTCAGGAGATTCTTGCCTGCAAGGGCCTTGGACAGAACGTTACCATGCGCGGCACTGCAGACCCAGCAATGGTCCTGGCAAATACCTGGTTATTCCTCAACTCGTCTGTCTCGGAAGGTCTACCACTTGCTCTCGGAGAGGCTGCTCTAACCGGAGCACCTGTCGTATGCACTGATGTGGGTGCGTCTCTACGCGTTCTTACGGATCCCGATACCGGAAAACGATACAGTGAAGTTGTTGCACCAAACGATGCATACGGCTTGGCCCGTGCCCAGATCAATCTACTCGCTATGCTAGACGAATGGGCACAGTATGCTGAGGATGGACCTGGAGTTTCGGCTCCAGTGCTGCCTCACAAGCCTACACCCAAAGATGTCGAAATCATCACCCGTCGCATGTACGAAAAGTCTGAGCATCGACGCAAATTGGGTATGATGGCGCGCGATATTGTCCAAAAGTCATTTGGTGGCGAGCGTTATCTACGAGAGCACGAGCAAATGCTCTGGGTCGGAAAATCGTTCTACGAAATGCTAGATCTGGAGAAACACACGCCACCACCCAGAAACCCAGCACGCATGATGTCGCTTCGCCGAACCATGTCAAAACGACATGTTGCCGATACTGCCATGGATGATGAGGTTGACCCTCAGATGGAAAAGATGTTGCACCCACCACGTCCTCATGCCTTCAACCGCGCATCCGCTGCTACATCCTTCTCTTCGGTATACATTGATGACTCGCCTGGCCCATCTACCCGAACTTCGCGTCAGGTCTGGGAGCATGAACAATGGGACTTGCAACTAGATTCGGCCGACTCCTCAATCCACTACGCCAACTCCGACAGCGATGAATGGGCACTACCAAAAATAACTCGTCCTACAAAAACTTACTCTGGAATTTATCTGCCGTCAAACTCTCCGCCTTCTCCCCCTCCTACATCAGCGGCGAGAGGCAAACTTCCGGCACAACCCCAATACGGCGGTCCTCAGAACAACCGCATGTCCAACCCATTCTCAGATAATGGCAGGTTGGACCCAAGAAAAGATGTGCTCTTTAGACAAAGCTTCACCACCCCCAACAGTGCAAGGAGCAGTCTTCGAGCGAAGAGCCATTTGAACGAGGTGGAGATTGCTGACTACGAGAATGATGGCAGGCGGATGTGAAGAAGCAATCCTTTGTTTTTAATATCCCATTTGAGCGAGCATAGCGTGTTTCTCATGGCATCTCATTATGATTGTCTGTTTAGTTAAAAGCGTAGATAGCGTGCACTGCACCGGTTCTTTTCCATAGACTAGTACTTTACAAATGTCTTCAAATATCTTCTAATAATTCGCCAGACTCGCTTCTACTCTTTCTTCACGTTTTCATCCTTGGTGTCGCTCTTCTTCTTCTCCTCTTCCTTGTCACCAGATCCGCTGCCACTTCCTTTGTACTGACTCCCTTCTTTTCCTGGCTGGAAAATCGTGTTACCTATGTCCCGCAGGATTAGAACAACATGCCGTGTTCGTCAAAGATCCAGCTTATTTTGCTCACAGGAAGCGCAATGCGCCCAGGCGCCGTCTTTAGTCAAATCAGCCGACGCTTCGCATTCAGGACACTTGAGCATGTCGGAGTGTTTGTAGATTTTCGCAAGACAGAGGATGGTGGGAGAGTGATTGGGGTACGTAGTTCGCAAAGGTGAAGATGCGATCTCACGATGGAGATTCGTTGTTGTGCTGCGCTAAAAAGAGGGGCATCGCGTCATCATGGACCAATGAGGGGTCGGCGAGCAGTGATATCCATTGTGCGGTGGAAAAATGATGTCAGCAATGAGTGAAGAGAGATGTGATTGAATTTCAGTAGGAAGTGAACAGTACAGCTTGGATACTCGGAAATTGTACGCAGCTGAGGATTTGTCAGGGACAATCTTGGCGGTGACTCACGTGATTTACCGCCTGCGGCTCTGCAACACATTACCTTTGGCATGGCATCTTTGGATAGCGAGACTGTAGTGGGATTTTAATTTGAAGAACTCGGTGACGTTCAGTTTGGTTCGTTAGAGCCAAAGTTGGGTTTTGTCTTAGCTACACAAACACTACGTATATATGTTCACTGTTGTTTGGAAACCACATTATCTTGAAACTCAGATGAGTGCAGTAAACTCAAGCACCTGTAGTTGCCACATGAATCCTGTATTCACTGCTTTGTGGATATGAGCTGGCGGTTGCGTGCATCGAAACGAAGAAGCTGCAGTACACCTGACTGCGCCTGTCTGCAAAACCGGTGAATATGGGTTCTAGCATTGCACAGGCGTATCTGGCTGACCCGAAGCTCAGCCGTTTCCAGAATGTTCGGCGAGGGGAGGTGCTCCTTCCATGAGTGATGACCAAGGACAACAAACATCGGGGTATAAGAGCAGCCACTTGGACCTCGCTAGGTAAACCAACCTTTCCACTCCAATTTCCTCACTTTCAAGTCCAAATTTCAGTTCCAATTTCAATCTTCTCGCTTTCAACTTGGATTTACTCTCCTTCAATCTACTCAATTTCAGCTCCAATTTCTCACTTTGTCATCGCTTACGGAGACTGTCACTGATTACGACGACAAAAACGACAACAAAGAAAAACGACGACGGAGAAAATCTCACTTTCTTTCTTTCTTCTTCCTCCTCCTCCTTTTCGTCTCTGGGGCGAGTGCCCCCCACGACGAACATAGCCCTGCATTGCTAGCAGTCTTGGAGAAGATTGCTAGCAATGTACAGCCTGTGCTTCCATCCTGGGCATTAGCTGCTATGCTCTTGTCTGCACTCTGACTGTGGAGCTCTCTTCCTGCTCGCGTTGGTGCCGCATGGCACCACGCAGTCCAACTCAACAAGTTCAATCACCCCAGATGCTGCTGGATTCTGGAGGTTATTTGTTGGCTGGATACCAAATTTTCTTTTTTTAAGTTTGAAGATTTGGAGGGTCAGGCCCTCAAGAAAGAGCTGGACGACCTAAAGAAAGAGCATGACGTCCTTAAGACAAATTACGCTAACCTGGAGGATGAGTATGCCAACCTAAAAGCTGAGCATACTGGCCTTAAGGGCGAATGTGAAGGCCTCAAAGGCCAGTGTGAAGGCCTTAAGGGTCAGTTTGCAGGGCTTCAGGGCCAGTGCGACAGGCTGAAGGAAAAGCAAGCCGACCTGTCAAGTTCCCTTGAAAAACTCAAGGAGAACGCAGCAAGGACCAGTGCGCTCATCGAACGTTACAAAGAAGACTTCAAAAAGGTTTCGGCTGCATTGAGTGGCCAGTAAAGCGAAGGAAAACGCAGGGAATCCGTAGAGAATGGAACACTACGTTAAATACCCTCACGAAGCCAATTCACTACCTAACGTCGGCACCTAGCCAGGGGTGTTACTTGTGGCTGGGTATTACTCGTGGCTTGCCCGGGCATCAGTCTGAAATGTCACATGATAGTGATGTAATACAGAGTCTATAGGGTCATAACGGCTAGCGCAGCGGATAGCAATCAACAAGATATCCACCATGCTCCATTCCCGTTCCGGTGACATGACGTCAAATCTTGTCACTTGATGCCAGTACTGCTTGCTCGGTTTGATTGTCCTGAAATCTGATTGGAAGCAGCAGAGAACACGGTTCACCTACAACCAAGGTTCTCAAGTTTCTTATGTCAATCACAGCTTCTTATAAGAGCTGCATTCTGAGTTACACAAGATCAAGCTTGCAAAATTCAACCCCCCCGCAATTCAGCTCAGAAAATGCTTTCATTCCTGAAAAGGATCCAGAAGTGGCGTAAAGACCGCCGGCGTATCAAGGTGATGGATATGTACGAAGCTGAAGGGCAAGCTCATCGAGACGAACAGGACGAACAGGACGAACAGGTCGAACAGGTCGAACAGGTCGAACGCAATGAACGCAATGAACGGGACAAGCAACAGGCTCAAGCACTCCTCCTCACCTTCTCAGAGTTGCAACGCACCATGGACCCGGCTATAGCTGCACACGTCTACAATAATCGCTTCTGCCCCCTTATTCGACTGCCTAACGAGCTCCTCCTCTGGATATGCGATTTCTTACGCGATGATTCTGTCACGATCTACTGTCTCCGGTTGGCGTCGAGAAAGTTGTTTCATTTGCTTAATAAGAAAAGAGACATTTTCGTAGAGAGACTACATTTCGGCCCCATGTATCCTATGCCCGATGATGAAGCGCGGCGGTTTCGACAGCTACTACAGAGAGACGGCAGATGCTATAACTGTACGCGCTGGAATGATGCTCATGTACCTCAATTTTGCGGCAATTGCAAATTCCAGCCGACAATTCATCAGGTGCTCAGCCGCAACGCGCGCGACAGTTTCGACGATTTGCAAAATACTTGCATCTGTTACTCGCTCTATCAGCAGCTACTGGAGCTCCAAACGGACTGGCAGTGTTTAGGCCAGCAGGGATCGGTGCAGCTATGCGAGCACGTTGAAATCACGTGGGCCAGAATCAAGGCCCATATTCATGGTTGGCGACAGCAGCACGGAGGAGAAGACCTTCAGGCCTGCCTCGACAGTTTCAATATTGAGTGCCACGATGCCATCCATGACACACGCTGCACTGCTTCGGGGGCGCCGACCTGGCCCCGGGCGCGTCTCAGCACTAGCACTAAAAGACCAGACCTTGTGGTTCTCAATCTAGAATGGACAACTCACAGACGCATCGATGCACTCACTCTCACCGCAGATGGCCAAATCCCTGCGATAGAGCTCAGGGCGTTATTCCATGGACTTCGAAGTTTGGGGCCAGTTGACATCCTATTTCCCTCGTCCTGTGCGAACACTCTACCCGAGATGGCCTTCTTCAGGCCAACATCCCCGTTTGGGCCGTTTGTTTATTACAAAACAGGAGAAGTTGATGAAATAGGGCCTGTGCCGACATCATTACCACCGCTTTCTCAAGATGCGCAGCCGCAGTGGCGTCGTCGTCATGGATATGGCGAAAATGGAATGGACCTGCACATTAACTATCACTATATCAAGGATGCTGATAATAGTGCTCTCTCCTCGCAGTGTCTTGTGGTCAGGTATGAGAAAGACATTCAGATCTGCAGGACGGCCGTCATAGCAGACCCTGATATCGAAATCAACCCCACGCACCAGTGGTTGCATGCTATGGACCCCCACACATACTCTCACCCACAGGCAAGCCATGTCAGGCCGCAGTGTAGGGAAATATCCTGCGTCAATTACTATCGGAAACGAAAAGATTATTGCTTGGGAGTGACGTTGCACACTAAGATTCAGCTCAACAGCTCGACCGCTCACC
Source organism: Exserohilum turcica Et28A (assembly GCF_000359705.1). Taxonomy (NCBI): domain Eukaryota; kingdom Fungi; phylum Ascomycota; class Dothideomycetes; order Pleosporales; family Pleosporaceae; genus Exserohilum; species Exserohilum turcicum. Next base: position 1,211,968 of record NW_007359914.1, on the reverse strand, counting down.
GTCGTGGCGCGACACCTTGCGAATGGTTCCAAAAGCTAAACTCATTGTACCAATCTACACTCCCATGAGTCGCACAGGAGATTTGCACCTCGACGATTGGATCATCCTCTTTGCAGAGTCACTCTCGTTGGCCGGTACATGGCTTGCTATCGCATCAATCGCATACGGATGGGGTAAACCGATGGCGTATCTCATGGCAGAACATCTAAAGTACAAACTAAGGCTATAATTCACACTGTAAACCGTCCGGGTCCTCACCTTACAAGTCATCCACCTGTCTGTCGCAAGCCCACTACTGCACTTTGTCAATGAGAAACTGGCGCTGGCCTTGATACTTCGTCATCGGAACGGACGCGGACACTTTGCGTTGCGCGTGGTTTTTTAGAACAGTTTGACGTCGGCTATAGGTAAGTACCTCTACTAGCACGCATGAAGCGCCATGTAATGCTGATGGCCTTTTCACAAAAAGCACCTTCTGCAATGACGTTCCCAACGAGGCGGCTTACACACGTTGAAAGCCTTCAGGCCATACTTCGGCGATCTTCGCGCGAAACGTGGATGATGTTCGGGATATTAGCTAATTAGCGTTTGTTTTTGCTCTCCGCACCACACTCGAGTCATCATTGGCGCATGCCGTTCTGAGTTAAACTTTGCCGTGCGCTGCTTACAACTAGAGATAATCGGCAGTCGTTTGTCTCTTGTGTAGACGGAAATACAGTAAGAATACATGCAGTTGTGGGCTTCCAGCGCTTACCCGCAGCTCGTTGTGTGCACCGGCATGTGCGAGCGACATGGCGACAAGGATGGTTGAGGGCTTCACGATGCACGATCCGATGCGATGCAATACGATGCGATGAGAGATGCCGCGGCGGATCCGAGTTACTAGTTTGTCGCACTAACAACGGGAACGGCCACGCGCGACAAAGTCCGGGGTGCATTGGTGACGTTCTGGCTCCTCCTCGTTGACGTTATTTTGCTCTTTCCGACATTGTTTTGCCGCACCCGCAAAGCTTCTCTTCCTTTCCCGTCTTTTTTCCCTGGCTTGGCTCTGCAACGTCCAGAACTGCTTTTTGCGTGTCCTTGGGTAATCAATTATCGCTGTCTGGACTCTTCCTGCTTCTCATTCCGGGCCGTTGTTTGGACCGTCGTCGTTGTCGCCGCCACCGCCGCCGCAAAATACAGTCCCAAGAGACGCGACACCGCGCTACTTTGCCTCCACAATGCCGATATGGGATCCTCTTGTTCCTGCTGAACGTGTCATTCAACGCTGTCTGGCGCGTCTTCCACCAGCCATCAGTCATTGGTTCGGATACAGACACAAGACGTTACCGCCATCCCGCACGTGGCTCGTTTGTGTGTGGGGTTTCATCGGCGCCTTTTGCGGTCTCAGTACCATCCTGGCTATTTTCGGGCATACAGACTACTTTCGAAGCCGTGCTGTGCCGCCTATTGTTGCCTCATTTGTAAGTTGTCTCTTCTTCGTTTTACGGTTCGAAAAGTGGTGATGACTAGGTATTGGGATATGAAAACTGCATGGAGGAATGTTAGTAGCAACGAAGTCATCACTAACTGATTTCTACACAAAGGGCGCCTCCGCAATCCTCTGCTACGGCGCTATTGACGTGCCTCTCGCGCAACCTCGCTCCCTGATCTTTGGCCATTTCTTCAGCGGCCTTGTTGGCGTCATTATCGCCACAATCTTCCAGTTCAACCTTGAGAACGACCCGTATCCCCGTCTCCAATGGCTCGCAGCTGCACTCGCAACTGCCATCGCACTAGTCGTCATGCATCTGACCAAGACGACGCACCCGCCCGCCGGCGCCACAGCCCTACTTCCATGCATCGATCAGCACATCTGGGCACTACGGTGGTATTTTTTGCCCGTGCTACTGCTTAGCTCGACAATTGTTCTCGTAACTGCAATGCTCTTGATGAACCTGCAGAGACAGTATCCCAAGTTTTGGGTTGCACAGATCCCCTCTGCGCCACCAGTGGAAAAGAAGGAGGACAAGGAAACGAAGAAAGACGTGACAGAGGGATCGGAGGCTAGTAGTGCACGGGATACACTACAGGATATGGAAAGAGGGCCTCTGTGATTGATTTGCTGCTATGTTTGTATGGTCATACTGGTGTTTGATGCAGTAGTTTGTTGTCGACTCTCGAAAATATCGACAAGGAGAAAATTGTTCTTTGTCGTTCTAATTGACGGAATAGCACAGGAGAATGTACAAAAGTGATATTTAGGGTGTGACTGAAGTGGTCAGGCAGTCGATGCCACTACACAATGATACCGTTAATCACACCTGCTGTACGAATATGGTCTTGGCGATGCTCGGTACGCCTTTGGCACTAATAGCAAAGAGATACCACGCCCCAGGGATCATAACACCCGAATCATCCATGATAAGCAACACAACTGTTGCGCCATCAACTTTTCCCTGAAGCGGTATGCACCTTTGGTCGGTATTGATACTGTGCGTAACACTTCCCATTCTAATCAAAGAGAAGGAAACATTTTCAGCGGTGTCCTCCATTGTCACAATCAGCCGACCACCAGGAGCAACTTCTGCGGAAGCAATATTCTCAATGACTGGTCTCGGTTCGCCAGTGGTGAGATAAGGCGGTGTGAAGATCTGGCCGTTGAGATGGTCAACCGTGTCGTGACACTTTGCCGATGACTTGCCTGAGCCATCGTCAAAGCAGAGGCCGCCGCCGCCACTGAACACTGTTCCGTCGGGCAAGAGGAGGGAAACAGAATGGTAGTTCCTGGGTATAGCTGCAGGAGCCAGCTCGGTAAACATCTTCGTCTTTGGGTCAAAGAGTTCAGGAATCAAGACGGATTCCTTGTCGGTGAGACCTGCAACCACTCGCTGCCCACCCGTGATTAGCATCTTGCCGTCGGGCAACACGACAATGTTGGCGAAGGTGCGGGGGTGATGCATGTCTGCGACCTTTTCCACCTTGGCTGGGGCGCCGACGTCGCTGATTTCTATCAAGTGTGCGATGCTGAGCGCATCACCGCCGACGTAGTTATGTGCGCCTCCTGCCGAGAATATTTTTCCCACATCGTACATGACATTCACACCGCACATTGCGTCGTTGTCCGGGTCCCGGACTCCAGCTGGACTGATACCGCCTTCGCCATCGGTATAGTACCAGTGCATCGCCTTGCTGGGTCCAGCCTGGAAGACAGTGCCGTCGCGCCATGGGAACAGCCAGGCATGATTGTCCGATCGAAGAACACCTTGAACATCGTCTGTTACCATTGGCTCGACAGCAGCGCCAGGTAAGAGAGTCCAAGTATTCGCTTCTGGGTCATAAATTTCTCCAGGCTTTCCACCAATAGGTCCGCTCCACGATCCGCCAATGGTGAAGACCTTGCCATTGGACAAGATGGTACTGGACTGGTAGCCTCGGGCAATTTGCATGTCTGGAGCCGAAATAAATTCGTTCGTGTTGGGCATGTATATGGTCGTCTTCTCGGCATTGCTTCCGCCAGTGATGATAAGACGGCCATCGCCCAGGGCACTCATTCCGGGGCAAAACATGTCGTGCTTTGTCTCGGCGACTTCGCGGGCTGAAATCTCGCCAGTGAGCAGGTTGAATTCTGCGAATTGGGTTTTGCCGCGTGTATAGCCAGAGAATTTGGGAGCAAAGGCCGAATACACCATCATTCGCGACGGTGATGGGTATTCTGGGACAATGTAGGCTGCTACGGGAATGAGAGGAAAGTCTATTATGGGACCCCATGACCCCAGATTGTCGGTCCCACGGGTTCGAGAGGCTGGATCGTCTTCGTAATTCCGATTAGCTGCTGTAGAGCAGACGAGAGACGACAGCAGGATTGCTGCTGTCCCTGTGTAAGGAAGCATTGTGATTGTGTTCAACCGCTGTCCACAAATGTAGATTTAAAAGAAGAAATGGAGGCCAAGCCCAGAGTAGCAATGTCGATACGCTCAATGCACGTCGTCGTTTGTTACTTTATACTTCGGAGCAAATCGAAAAAAGAAAAGAGGGTGGTGATGTGGGATTGGGAATCGTGACCGTGCATCATGCGATGTCTGGTTGTCAATACCAAGGGTTTCTGTTTCGATTGATGCCGAAAGGGGCTCAAAAACAACACTGTTCATTGTGTTTACGCAAATAGACGAGAGCAATAATGTCCTGTACGAAGGCGTGGTAGCCACGTCGCGAATGGTACAATCGTGATAGTGTGTGGTGGTTCTGGGATCAGACTTCATCGTGGAGACTGTCAAAACTGTTACGTATGCTGTCATATAATTCTGATAAAGAAAAATGCTATTTTTGAAAAATTGAATAGCAGAACAGCTGGTCTCAGCCTGGCATATATGTAGTTCGTTTATCTTCGAACGCGATTGGAGAGGATGTGATCGTATTGCCAAAACTTCAACTTGGTAAGGATGCGGAGAGCCGAAAATGCTCGACATCTACACGAAGACGTTTGTTGAGAAAATGTGACGGACGATCCGTCGTTCAGTGCGCGTGGAGGCCCGGGTACGTACCTAGCCACATTAGGTATTTGCGACAAGGTTCAGCTCACGTGATTCAAGCCTCGCCCTCAGATCCCCTTTCCCATTGATGGGGACCGTCTCCATTATATAGGCTCAAACCTAGGACAATCACTTCAAACCTTCTTCGTGAAAAGTAATGTCCGCATTGGTGCCCACATTAAGTTCCACATTCCACGCTTCTTCGCGGTCAGCTGATGATCGTAGTCGATCATCAATAAAGTAAATATGCAACTCGAAGCCATGCTCAAGCGCATCTTTCTTCAAGGTTCTAACAGGGGCTTGATGTATGAGACTAGGATCTAAAAAGCCCATGCGCTTCGCCCTTGACCTTGTCTCGCACATTTTAGTCACCAGCTCACTGGGTACAGTGCCATGAATGCATTGGTAAGATGAATCATGGGCGAGGATCATCGGATCGCATGGTACCTTGGTTGGGAATACGCATGGGTACCCATTACATATGTCTTTGTTTGAAAATTGATGCAATTATCCAAATGCAGACCAAGTCGCAATGTTGGGTGCGAAAAGGGAAACTGTATACATAGAAGATTTGTTTCAGCGACGCGCATTTTGAAACTAACAGCATTCGATGCAATGTCACTCTTTCGCAGTAGTGTGGATAAATCAGATAGCATTGTAACAGTACTGTAATAGAAGATGGCAACCTCGCATATGCTTCAATTGCGCGTCCAACGCACCGTACTACGGTGGAACTACGGGCCGTAATTACAGTGTACTCTACGCGTACTTTGCTCTCACCACCAAACTACGGTTCGTACCGTAGTCCAAAAACCTCACTGTACTACTAGTACGGTACGTTGGACGCGCTGGCTTCAAACCTCCACACCATCCACCAAAAGTCTTTCAGTCCTTCCATGTACTTATGGCGAATCGTGAACCAGATGCGGCATGCATTTCAATGCGACGAGCCCGCATACAGATTTTTACACCGAGAATTTACTCAGTAAGAACACTTCCCGCAATATCCACAGTCTTCAGCGGAACAGGCAGTGTAGTCTGGTTCGGTGCCCGAATCATCGTCATATTCACTACCGAAATTGTAGCGATGGTCATCATACCTCAACTCATCAAGATCCTCGCCGTCGCTGAGACTGATGCCTCCATTTGGCGGAGAGGGAGAATGGCCAGAATCCTCGCGTTGCTCGTAATCAGCCCATCGATCGCTCAAGTAAAGTGGCAATGTCCGCATGCCATCCCCGTGCTGCTTTCGGATCTCTAATGAGTCTGGCCCTGGGCAGTAGACCTCTAACAGCGTTTGTTTGTTGTCGTTAGCGACCTGTAAGATCAACTTGACGAGCGCTGCAAAGCGACGGATACCATCTGCATTGTCCTTTTCCCAAGCTTGTACTTCGCTCTTGACGTCTTGAACCCGGATATCTTCGAATAGGCCGGCACCGTCATGGTATGCGACGATGAAGTTGGGTATTTGTTTGATCCACAACTGCGGGTATATGTCGCTCATGTCAATCTCCTTTTTGTACCTCCCAGAGCGTGTCTTCAAGTCGAAGATGGAATTTTGTGGCACTTCGGAGCCACCCCGTTTGACCGTGAGCTCATTGACCGCGCTGTCACGTTCTCCACACGTCAAGTCAACGGATACACCCTGGAGCGCTTGGACAAGGTCGCCCTCGGTGGTCGCACGCTTCCCAGAAGATAGCTTGTCTGTGGTTGAATTATTTTTGATGTAGCCATCACTTTCGAAGCGTACAAGGCATTCCAGTCCTTCGAATGTGTATTGAACAATACGTTGATGAGACTCAGAGTGTGAAAGATCCTCCCAAGTGGTGTAGGCTTCAGGGAAAGTATGACCAAAACCTCTGACACCCTGAATCAGCTCTTTGGGGTCATTTTCTTTGCGAACAAAGAATACGGTGCTTCCAATCACCTCAACGTCGAATCGAAAAGCCTTGCCGATGCCGCGGGCAAAGCGAAGGAGACTACCAAGGGTACTGCCACAGGCAAAGAGATCGATGCATTCAGTAGGATATTCAGGATCCTGTTCAAGGACGGCATGTATTACGGGTGCCATGGGGTACTCGGGATACTTTGCAGCGTTCAAGTCGCGAAAATACTGGCCGCGATCTTCTGGCAAACGTTGTGGGGTTGCGAGAGGAGTCCACAGTGGGGGTTTTCCTGGGTTGTTTTAGACTAGAAACGAATAGGTAAAGATGAATTTACCTGGTACCACAATGGTAGGAGTTTGGCCTTTGAGCCAACTGTAGGACGCAACATAGTGGCAGCCATATATCTCTGGAGGTTGTGCAGGATGCTGGGCTGCCACGGTAAGGTCTGAAGCGCGTATATTCTTGACAAGGTCTCCAAGCGGATTTTGCACAATGTCGGGTTTGGTTGGCTTCCGGGGCTTGTTGAACTGAGGCGCCCGACCACCACGGCCTTGCCCTCGCCGTGGAGCAAAACCACCCCTACTGCTACCTGAGGATGGATTCGTCCAGGACATAGTGGCAGTGTCTGAAATGGGCTCCAGGAATCAAAGGATTTGAACTGGACTTTTATGCTGGCGGGGCAGTGGCAGCCTGGTGTTGAGCAGTTTATGCTGGTGGGACAAGGCTGAGATTTTGGTGGCGTGGTTTGCTCAGCCTGCAGATGACACAGCACATGATTGGTAGGTCTCCGTTCGTCTAGAATTCAACAAGGCATTCAGGCAAACGAATCACAAAGCTTTGCTGCCCTCATGCATTCGATTGTCTTCCAAGCGCTTGCATGGCGCATTGTCAAAGAAGCGCTGGACGTCATAAACCCCGTCACGCTTTCTGCCTTGAGTACTTCAAAAGCGCCAGACGTCTCCAGGAAGTAGTTGCACAAGATAAGCAACTCATATACTTCTCCAAAAACAGTCGTTTCTTTGCAAGACACCAACCTCATACACACAACATGGCGGACCGAGAGGCTGCAGCAAAGCGAGCCGCGGGGCTGAAGAAGCTCTTCAACGCCGTCATCCACGGCCACCGCGAACTCAAGACAGCATCTGATGGCAGTCGATTCCTCGAGGCGCTGTGTTCCGAGGAGGATACGTCCAAGTGTGTGGAGTGTGTCGTGGCAGCTCCCGCCGGGCTAAACGCGGTAGCCAAGGCGTTCCGCTTCTCCCGCGATGCCGCATTCCTGAACGGCTTGGCGTCCAGCGTCCTGTTGCGTTTCTCCCAGCCATCCGTCAAGCAACTGTACGGCGGCGAATTTCTACTGCGCGTCATCGAGCAGATTGTGCAGCCTCCAACCTTCTGGAACGCGTTTGTCGAGGCACATGGCGCTCGGCTTCTCTCCGCAGACGGCACGCACGCCTTCGCGTGGCTGCTGCTCGAGCTGCTGCTATGCAGTCGCTCTGATGAGATTCCAGACGTGCGAAGCATCGCCCAGGAGGTTACCATCAAACAGTCGCTCATCAACGGAGATTCTCTTCAAGTCCGCAATCTCGGACAAAAAATAAAAAGTGTTCTGGAGAGTACATCCAGCGACTCTGCCGATGGCCCCGGGGGGAGACACGACAACGACGCAGCAGACTACCGCACAATCCAGATCTTACCAACATCGGACGAATTTGCCTCCAATGAGCAGCCGTTCTACAGACGTGCAGATGCTGTCGCTTCTGCTCCCCCAGAAACCCGCAGCTTGATCCATCTGGACAACCAGTTTCGACTGTTACGCGAGGATCTTTTGGGTGAGCTGCGCAATGATTTCCAGATTGCCACTGGCCAGAAGAAGGGGCGCCGCAAAACCGTCCTCGAACATCTAGAATATGCTGGCATTGACTGTGGTCCAGAGAAGAGACGCAAGCCCTGTGCGCTGAAGCTTCTTTGTCCCAAGGGTCTTCCTCAGTTGAACAACATCAAAGGCTTGGCCGAGCGCAAGAAATACCTCACACGCAACAAAAACTTCCTGAAGCATCAATCTCTTGGTTGCCTCGTGAGCAATGGCCGAATCGTCGCTTTTGCAAGCGTAGATCGCGACGAAGATCTTCTCGCTCAGGAACCCGCTATTGTCGTACTGCGAGTCACCAGTTCTAGCTCCTTCGCAAAGGTGTTGATGGCGTGCAAAACCAAACAAGACCTTTCCTTTGTGCAAGTGGACACCGCTGTATTCGCATATGAGCCCATTCTGAAATGCCTCCAATCTCTGACCGAGCTGCCACTAGAGGACCAGCTCCTCAATCTGACTCCGAATTCTTCTGAAGCTGTCTCTGGTATCCAACCGACCGATATCATTAACAGCATTCGTAGCAACTGGGACCAGAATCTGCAAGATGTTGTAGGGAGTACACATCCTATCGAACTAGACCGAGCTCAAGCAGACTCGCTGTTGACGGGTTTAATGAAGAGAGTTAGTCTGATTCAAGGACCCCCTGGGTGAGTGTCTTCTCTATCTATACGCTTTTGGTGCTAACTGGTATTAGGACGGGGAAAAGCTTCATTGGCGCACGTGAGCAGTACCCTCTTGAGAGCGCATTTGGAATGAGATTAATGTGGTGCAGTTATTGCGAAGATTTTACACGATTCTACCGACGAGACAATTCTCATCCTCACTTACACCAACCATGCTCTTGATCAATTTCTCGAAGACATACAGAAAGCCGGTGTGCCGGCTGACTCAATTGTACGACTCGGCTCCAAGTTCACTGCTGCCACTCAAGCATTATCCATCAGGGAACAACACAATGACTACAAAATGAGCGGTTCTACATGGGGTAGGATTCAAGACCAGAAGCGCGAGTCGGAATCCTACCATGCTGCTCTTCTTTCCAAAGTGGCAAAGTTTGCGTCTGTGCAGCTCGGCTGTCAAGCTCTTCTTGACTACCTCGAGTTTTCAGACGATTCGGAATATTTCGATGCATTCGTCGTTCCCCAAAGCGATGACGATATGGAAGTTGTTGGAAAGAAGAACAAACGGATTGACAAACACTATCTGATCAAGAGGTGGCTGAAAGGGGAGGATGCTGGAATATATGCTGAGCATGCAATGCAATATCAGGCACATATCTGGCAAGTCACATCACTGAAGCGGGAGCACTTGCAAACACAGTGGAGAAAAGCAATCCTGAAGGAACACACCGCCGAGACTGCCACTTTGTTTAAAAGGTACAACAAATGCCGCACTCAGATCGACGGGTTGTATCGCGAAAAGGACTTTCACGTGCTCAACAACAAGCGTGTCATTGGATGTACAACCACGGCTGCTGCTATGTACACTGAAGAGATCAGAAAAGCCTCTCCTGGCATAATCTTAGTGGAAGAAGCTGGAGAGATACTCGAGAGTCATGTACTGACAGCACTGTCTCCATCATCCAAGCAACTCATCTTGATTGGCGATCATAAGCAACTTCGACCCAAGGTAAACAATTACGACTTGACCGTGGAGAAAGGCGATGGATATGACCTCAACGTCTCTTTATTTGAACGGTTGGTGCTTAGTGGCGTTCCGCATACTACACTTGTCAAACAGCACCGCATGCGGCCCGAAATATCACGCCTCGTCAGATCTCTCACATATCCCGAATTGGAAGATGCCGAGAAAACCCAAGGCCGACCAGCATTGCGCGGTTTCCAAAACAACGTCATATTTGTGTCTCATTCACGCCCAGAGCTCAACGCGTTACAAATTGCCGACCGACGTGATAGCGGCGCCAAATCCAGCAAGGAGAATGCATATGAAGCCGACATGGTTCTCAAATGCGTCCGATACCTCGGACAACAAGGTTATGGTACGGATGAGATTGTAGTATTGACTCCATACCTGGGCCAGTTGTACTTGTTGCTGAAAACCCTTTCTGAAGACAACGATCCCATATTGAACGATTTGGACTCGCACGAACTGATACAAGCGGGCCTACTGACACCGGCTGGCGCAAACATCACCAAACGCAAACTACGCATATCTACCATTGGTGAGTAGACGCGTTTCTTTTCTAAACAACAACTTTGCACTTGGGGTGTTCAGTCATTTCGGATTGGATGGTAACGCCTGTGTTTCGGGATGTCAATATGTTCTTAATAAGCACTGACATGGCGCAGATAACTACCAGGGTGAAGAGAGTGATATAGTCATTGCCTGTCTCACAAGGAGTAATAACGTTGGCGACATTGGCTTCATGTCATCCCCTCAGCGTGTGAATGTGTTGCTATCACGAGCACGCAACGCTCTCATAATGATTGGCAATCCAGAGACTTTCATGAATAGTCGCAAAGGCAAGGAAGTATGGGTCCCTCTTATGAGCCAGCTGAAACAAGAGGGTCATGTCTATGACGGCTTTCCTGTCAAGTGCGAACAACATCCGGAAAAGACCGCACTCCTAACTGAGAAGGAACATTTTGATGAAGTGTGTCCTGATGGAGGCTGCTCTGAGCCATGGTAAGTCTCATTCCTAGAGGTATTTGTCAAAACTAATGAGATTAGTGGCAAACTACTCAACTGCGGCGTTCACACATGCCCCCAAAGATGCCATCAGTTGCAGGATCATTCCAAGATGCAGTGTAAAGCCATTGTCTCTTCTACGTGCCCCAACCAGCATACAGTGAAGAGGAAATGCCATAACCAAGCTGCGGCGCATTGTCAGAAATGCGAGGCTGAAGTGCGGGCGCGGGAAAAGAAACGGCAACGAGACCACAAGTTGGATGAGGAACGTCAAGCCAAGCAGAAGGCTTACGCTGCACGTTTGGCGGAGATTGAAGAAGAGATTGAACACAAGAGGCGTATTCTGAGAGACCAAAATGAAGAGAAGCAACGCCAGCAAGCATTAGACCAGAAGATGCAAGATCTCCACAATCTCAAAGAGAAGCTCAAGCGTCCTGCAAAGCAACCAGTTCCACCACCGCCACAGCCGACTTCCTCCGCAAAGCCATCGGTCAGGACTGATACACCGCGCCAGAATCCAGCAGCTCCGAAAACTACCAACGCTCAACCAAATGCGGCTACATCCGACTCCAACTCCGACTACGAGTCCGCTGCTTCGGATCAGAACGAAAGTGAGCCTGATTGGGATAAGAGTGAAGCAAGAGATGATTGGGAATGGCAGAAGAAATTCGAAGGTTCTGAGAGTGACGTACTTGATACCCTTGTGTCTATGATTGGTGCGCTTACTTGCCTTCACAATATGCATGCGCTGACCTGAATTAGGCCTTGAGTCTGTCAAACAGCAATTCCTTGCAATAAAAGCGAAAGTCGATACTGCAGTTCGTCAGAATGTCGACTTGAAAGGAGAACGATTCGGAGCAGCCCTGCTAGGAAATCCAGGGACCGGTATGGACTGCACATGCCTGAATGATGAATTGCTAACGTGCCCAAGGTAAAACAACCGTGGCTCGTCACTATGCCAAGTTCCTGGTCGAAGTTGGAGCTCTGCCTGGAGATCATTTCATTGAGAGTTCCGGATCGGCGCTCGCAAACGATGGAGTATCCGCGTGTAAAAGCCAAATAGACACGATCCTAGAAAAGGGCGGCGGCGTCTTCTTCATCGATGAGGCCTATCAACTGGTTTCCGGAAACTCTCCCGGTGGCAAAGCCGTGCTGGATTACCTACTCGCAGAGATTGAGAACTTGACTGGCAAAGTCGTATTCGTGCTGGCGGGTTATCACAAGCAAATGGAGGCCTTCTTCTCCCATAATCCTGGTATCCCAAGCCGCATACCAATTCGGATGGAGTTCCAAGACTATGAGGATCGTGAGCTACAGAAGATCTTTTGCCAATACATTGACAAGAAATATAAAGGGAGAATGAGAATGGAAGACGGCGTGGACGGTCTCTACGTTCGCATTGTGGCTCGAAGAATCGGCCGTGGTCGCGGTCGCGATGGCTTTGGCAATGCGCGGGAAGTGCAGAATAAGATTTCACAAATCACAGAACGCCAGGCGAAGCGCCTTCACAAGCAGCGAAGAGCTGGCAAAATGCCGGATGATAATTTGTTGACCAAAGAAGATCTTATAGGCCCAGAGCCTTCTTCGGTGCTGATGAACAACGCTGCATGGAAGAAGCTCAAAGTACTCATCGGGTTGAAGTCTGTCAAGGAATCGGTACAAGTTCTCCTCGACGGGTTACAGACCAACTACCAGCTCGAACTGAAAGAGAAGCCTATCATTCAGTATTCACTGAACCGTTGCTTCATTGGTTCACCAGGAACAGGTAATACAGCCCACGCACGGGTGGTAGTGGTATCTGGAAAATTACTGACTTGTGGAATGCAGGAAAGACAAGTGTAGCCAAACTCTTCGGTCGTATCTTGGCTGATATTGGACTTCTCTCCAGTGGCGAAGTTGTGGTCAAAAATCCAGCAGATTTTGTCGGTAATGTATTGGGTGGGTCAGAAGCCAACACAAAGGCCATTCTAGCCTCGACTGTTGGCAAAGTTCTCATCATCGACGAAGCTTACATGCTTGCTTCTGGTGCGGCAGGAGATCACTTCAAAACCGCAGTCATTGATACGATTGTCGCTGAAGTCCAGAGCACGCCGGGCGAAGATCGGTGCGTACTTTTACTGGGATACAAGGACCAGATGGAAAACATGTTCCGAGACGTCAATCCCGGGCTTGCAAGGCGTTTCCCGCTCGAGTCTGCCTTTGTGTTTGAGGATTTCAATGGGGCAGAAATACGGCGCATCTTCGATCTCAAGCTGAAGGACATTGGGTTTGAGGCGACGGATCAAGCCAGAAAGGTAAGAGCCAAAGCGTTTGGCCTTGGAAAATGCTTATGCGTTGTCTTGCAGGTCGCCATGGACGTCATCGAGCGCGCACGTAATCGTCCGAACTTTGGAAATGCTGGAGAGGTCGATATCATTCTGGATCGTGCCAAGGCACTGCACCAGAAGCACATTTCCGCTCACAAAGTGAAGCAGTTTGGCAAGTTCGAGGCAATTGACTTTGATCCAGACTTTGATCGGATTGATCGGGCTACGACAAACCTAGCGGCGCTCTTTCAAGATGTTGTGGGTTGTGAAGAGTTGATTGATCAGCTCCGCGGCTACCAAACCACTGCTGCTAACATGAAAGCTCTTGGCATGAACCCCCGCGACCAACTGCCTTTCAATTTCCTCTTCAAAGGCCCACCGGGGACTGGAAAGACGACGACGGCGGCAAAAATGGGTAAGATATTTTACGATATGGGCTTGCTCAGTCAAGCAAAGGTAGAAGAATGCTCCGCAACTGACCTAATTGGGCAATATGTTGGTCAAACCGGGCCAAAAGTGCAAAAGCTAATGGAGAAGGCAATGGGCAAAGTTCTCTTCATCGATGAAGCCTATCGACTTGCCGAAGGTGGCTTTGCGACTGAAGCCATGGATGAGTTGGTCGATTGTTTGACGAAAGAAAAGTTCGCGCAGAAGCTTGTTGTGATCCTGGCCGGCTACGACAAGGATATCGATCGGTTGATGAGCATGAATCCTGGTCTTTCTAGCCGGTTCCCAGAAACCGTGGTTTTCAAGCATCTGGAACCAGAGATGTGCTTTGAGCTCCTGAACAAGGCGCTCGGCAGCATGCAGAAAAAGAAGAAGGCACCACTCGATCTCTCTGTCATCGATGCGCCCTCACAGCAACTCAAGCAACGGTCGCTGGAGCTTTTCAGACAGTTGTCGGTGCTAGCGTCGTGGGGCAATGCCCGCGATGTCAAGTCACTTGCAAAGAAGATGTTTGAGAAACTGATTTCCACAGCTGTTCCTCCCATCACCAGTCTCGTCCTTACCGAAGGCATCGTCATTGATACGATGGAGGCAATGCTGAATGAACGCTCTCGGCGCAGCGCTGCTGTGGGCACAAGTCGCTTCGCTAACCGGCTGCCTTTGCGACCAGCACTCCCACCACAGTCGCAAGATGCCACGCCACCAGCCCTGAATACCGCAACCAACACCGCTTCTCCGCCTCAAGCGCCGCCATGCACAGCCATCAAAACCGAAGAGCAAGAAGACGCAGCAAAGCCAACCGAGAAGAAGTCAGAACCCGTAGGCGAAGCCGAAGACGCTCTTCGATCCATACTAAAAGTCAAGCGCGATCCCGACGTGTCGGACGAAGACTGGGAACAGCTCGAGCGTGACAAGCACGCCATGATTGCCAAGGAACAAGAGTTCCGTCGTCTGCAAGAGGAGAAGCAGCAAGAGGAAGAGCGTATCAAAGAGTTTATTCGCGCAGAGAAGGCCGCAGCTGACGACGAGGAGCGACGGGTAAGGGAGCAGGCACGTATTGCAGCTGAACTTGAGAGAAGGCGTCGACAAGAGGAGTTGGCCGCGCTCGAGAGGGAGCGCCAGAAGGAGAAGGAGAGACAGAGCAAGTTGCGCATGCTGGGGCCGTGTCCAGCTGGTTACATGTGGATCAAGCAGTCAAGTGGGTATAGATGTGCGGGCGGGAGCCATGTGCTTTCTGATGCTCAGATTGATGCATACTGCCACTGAGGCGGCGTGTAGAGAGAGTGGCCCGGCAGTGATAGCGCATGTCTGTGATTGGTTTTTCTTTGGAAGATCTTGGGTGTACGCCTCTCTGGATTGCAGGATGGCGAATAGTGGCTGCTAGGGTCAATCGTCATGGCACGTGACATATTCGTCTACATAGTTCCATCAGCATTTCTTTTCGAGGCAGTGTCTGTTCTGGGCCCAAGGAGACGGCGAATCTTGGTAGCTGGCAGGGCCGTTGCAAAAGTTTCGGTTGTCGAGCGAGCTGATGAATTGCCCAATGGAGCATGCCCACGAAAGGCATTGCGAATGACGGTGTCAGGAGTGCTGCGCCTCGAAGGCTGTGAAGCGGCAAAGGGCCCGTGCATCAGGTCGCGCGGTGGTTTGGGCCAACCACGGCATGACATCACCTGGAACCAAGCCTCGAGTTTGCCCCAGGAGACGTAACCGCCCAGGCAAGCGCCGCAACACCACATGCAGCAGCCTGCGCCTGCGCCTGCATTTCCCTTTCCATAAAGACACCCCTCCTGTCCTCGTGCGCCACAATAGACGATACCCCTCTTTGTTCGCTGCTTTCGTGAGCGCCTGCTTGCTTTCCTGCTTCCTCCTCCATCACCAACACACGCCCACACGAGCGCCCTCCTCACACTGCACCCTGATACCCCTCGCGCAGCTCCGCCACAAACATGAGCGGCCATGGCGATCCTCGTCTACTCTATACCATCGGCGGCATCAAGGCCTACCACATCCAGCAGGGCGAGGAGAGTCCCCTGACGCCCTCGGGGCCGCAGACGCTGTCGCTGCTGATGGTGCCCACCAACTCGCCCTTTGCCGACTTCAGCAACGCACGCGGCCAGAACGAGGCGCCCGAAGAAGACTTTTACCTGCACCTCAATCTCCCTCCCGAGCTCGACCTGCCCCTCCCCGCGACGACACAGATCTACCACCAGCCCCCGCGGAGCTACCTGATACCACGATGGGACCTGGGCCCCGAGAGCGGCGCCTTTACGCGCATTGAGTTTCCTCCCATTGGCAAGGGCTCGAATTCGGTCACGCAGGAAGACATCGACACCTTTGAGACCATCTTGGCACAATGCACAGCCTTTCTTGAGCGCGCGCAGGCGCCGACGCACGGGAAGGGCAAGGGTGACGTCAAGGCATACAACCCCCAGGACTACCGGCCCGGCGAGGGCTACGTAGGCAAGAGCGGCAATGGCGAAGTGGTTCTGGTCGACGAGGAGAATGGCAGCATCGTTGGTGAGCTGGCCGAGGGCGCCCATGTCCATGCCGACCCAGCCCTGAAGCAGGGTTCTAAGAGTAAGTTGCCCATGGCCGTTTGTGCGCGTTCTCTTCACTTATGCTAATACAGACAAAGACCCCGTTGAGATTGTGGTATCGCAAGACGGCAAGCGCATCGACATTAGACCGCTTGATGAAGACTACCTCGACATGGCCCGCCATCCCGCATACAAGGACTCTGGCCTGGTGCAGAATGCCGCTGCAGCATCGCGGCTCGTTGTTACGGGCTCCAGCTACCTTAGTAACATGATGGTATCTGGTGCGGAGAGCTTCATCAACAAGACCAAGCCCAACGAGACGCCCATGGTCTTCAAGCCTGCCACCCATGAGCGCGTGCGCAAGATCAACACCTTCACCACTGGCGTTGCTGGCTACTCCGCTAAGACGGTTGGCCAAATCTCAAAATACGCCCAAAACGCAGCAGCAGGCATGACGGGCCACAAGAAGACGAATGCAAGGAGTGTGAACCCTGACGGTACACCAAACGCAAACTACAAGCCCGGTCTGCTGAACAAGAGCTTAATCGCCTTCTCAACCGTTGCTGATGGCATCACGCACTCTGGCAAGCAGCTTTTGACCAGTGGTGGGGCTGCCGCCAGTGCTGCCGTAGGACACAAGTACGGTGCGGAAGCGGGACAAATCACGACCAACCTTGCTGGCGGTGTTAAGAACGTTGGCCTCGTGTACATTGATGTCACGGGCGTTAGCAGAAAGGCGATTCTCAAGTCTGTAGCCAAGGGCATGGTGGTTGGCAAGGTCAAGGACAAGAAGGGCAACGAGCAGACAGTCATGGTGGGAGGGGGCGATGGGGGCACGTTTGAGCCCAACATGAACGGGCAGTATGGCGCTACCAACAACACACAAGCTCCTCCCCACCAGTCTTCGACACCTACGCCTGGTGGCCAGGTTTCTTTCGGCGGACCGCCACCCAGCTACCGCACGGGCGTTGGAGAGTCGATTGACCACCAGCCAGCATACTATCCCCGAGAGAAGAGGTAGAGGGGCTGGTAGGCTTGCTATGCCGACAGTTTCACGAAGAATGAGGTTACGACACTAGGTTTCCAGGACGGTTCAGGAGGTGCTACTGTATTCCAAACGATCATGATTCAGCGTCGAGGATGCTTTTTTGCCTAATGACTTTTGCTTTGCTCTAGATCTTCATGTTCTCCACTGTCTAGTAGTCAATATCATGGCCATTATAGCCACCAGCATGCCAAACCCCCCCCCCCCCCCTCGGCGGCGCTTTCTCCCCCACATACCGATCGGTGGTGCAGCTGGAGCTCCACTTGAGTCACAGCGAGATCTTCATTATTAGTAAGACTAATGCCCATAGTATAGGTCTTAGCGATGCAATGCACATACACGACTCGATGGTCGGCCCACGTCGTCGGCCCCTTGCATATCGGAGTCCAGGGGGGCGCATAGAGGTGGAAACAGAAACAGGTTCAGCAATGCGCATCCACAGCGGAGGTGGCAAGCAGGGGGGGGGGTTTGAGAAGAATGGCATACAGTGTCGTGGCATGTGACACAGGTACCCTGGCCCTTTTCTTTCCCCCCCTGGCACTCCGCCCTTTTTGCCTTTTTATCACAACGGGCCAGGAATATTATTATAGACTTGTTTTCTAAGGTATAGTATAGGGAGCGGTAATACTTGTTGTGTAACTGTTACCATAGCATACTGACAGTAAGTAGTATATGCGACACACACACACCATACACCATACACCGACACACATGTAGACAGGCACACATGTGGGTGCACGAGCTGTGCAGCATGTACGACGAGACAGCATACTAGACTGCAAGTAGAGAGAAGCTTTGAGAAAACACCGAGACGAAGAAGCAACAAGGTTCAGGCCACAAGGGAAGAGAGAGAGCGAGAGAGAGAGAGAGAGAGAGAGAAAAAAAAAGCACTCACTTTGTCGGTCTGTCGGTCAGTCAGTATCTAGTGTGAGGAGTCAATAGTGTTAGGTGGTTAGATAGCTCCGGTGCCAATACCAGGCTTCCAGAAACACCGAGAACAAGTAGTAGAAGAGTCTGGCCAGAACAAGACTCTGATCATTCGTTCAGTCAGTCGGTCGGTCGGTCAATTCAGTCAATCAGTCAGTGTAGGTAGTAGCTCCGGTAGCAATCCAGAGGACGAGAGAGGAGCCATCATCATCATGACCACTAAGGAAGTTACCGACCCGATGGCCGGCCTCACCGACCGACCGAACGATCGACGAGTGTTGGCGTGCCGTGTCATGTTAACGCATGGGGAATACCAAGTCTTTCTGGTCTGACTTTTGACGTCTAGCGTTACTTTCCTGATTCCTCCCCCCCCCTTCCCCATCTTTGCCTCGCTTCTCTCTCTCTCTCTGTGTGTGTGCGTGTGTGTATCGTAGCTCAAACTTGCCCGAAGGGAAAGGGGAGGGGGGGTGGGCTAATACCGCCGGCCTCTCTGTTTTTTTTTCTGTTGAACTATCTGGGGGCGCGCCCGCGCGGGTGCAATATGGCCAATCTCCGGGGCCATGTCGTTGGTTTGTCTAGATACGCCTCGCTTGTGCGATTCTGCGACTTTCCTTGCTTAACACGCCGTGATATACCTACGTACTTGCATGCACGTACGGAGGTACATAGGTACTCAGGTCGCGTATGTAGGTATCAGTGTAGCTAAACATGTCTCAATCAATAGGAACTAGCTGGCGTGCGTGTTCCTTGGTTGAGCTTGGCTTCGGATTGGCCATCCCATTCTGTGCTGTCGCGCCGTGTACTATGCTGTCGTCGCCGCCATTGTTGTCGCCACCCACTCGATGTAAAAGGGGGGAGGGTGGGTGGTGCAGCGGCGGCGGCGGGGCGGAAGAGGAAGGCAGGGTGGGGGTCCGCTGTTTGACCTAGTGTAGCAGTGGCGTGTTTTTTTCTCTCTCAGGGCCATGGGGCCTGTGTACAAAGTATCGATTGGCAGTCATACGCATACGTACACCTATACACATACGTTATAGCAGTGAACGAATACGGACAACTTGCAAAAAGTTGGCTTTGGTTCCGCTCCGTGCCGAAAAGGGCACTACAAGGGCAGCAAAAAATAGATGGGAAATAAAAGTGGGGACCGGAGGGGGAGGGGAGGGAAGGGGGGCTTGTGTTGCTCTCTCTCGGTTGCGATGATGGGGGTCTGTGTGTCTGTGGGTGCGAGTCGAGTAGATTGTAAGAGAGAGATGAGAATAGAGAGGATACAGTAAGAGAGAAGGAGAGAAAGAGAGAGAGAGAGAGAGAGAGAGAGAGAAAGGGTGAGGGTCCAAGCGGACTGTGCGGGACAGGCCAGGCTGAACTGGGTGTGTATACCGAGCCAAAGGGTGGAGCCAAAGGGTGGAGAGGAACCTGCGGTCGGGTCGGGTCGGATACGGTAGGGCAGTGGAGGGTTATTTGGAATTATTTACATAGGTGGCTTTTGACGGTGCTGGGAGCAGGGCGTCGTGTGTAGTAAGTACGTAGATACATGGTGAGCTATGTGGGTTGCGAGGGTATGGGAGAGTGGTTTTTTTTTCTGGTGGATGACAGCCACTAGCTGGAGTGTGTAGTGGGACGACAAGTCTGGTGTGCTACGCGGTGTCCTTTTTTTTTGTGCTTGACATTACATTAGCATAGCATGGCGGCAGGAGAGGGTGCTTCATAGCAGCCTCGCTATGTGTTTCCCTTGTGCCATGTCTTTTTTTTCTTTGTTGCTTTACTTTGCTTAGTCGACATTGCTGACTTTGCTTGGCTTGACACAACACGCCATGACAAGGCATGCCATGGCATGGCATGGCGGGCATGCCTGTACATGTACATGGTGCGGTTCCCTTGCTGAATTCTATTCTCCGACGTAAGCATCCGGCCCAGGACATGATCTGCGACATGCGTGCAGCGTGCCTTGTTCTGGGTTCCCTTCATCTTCTTTGCCTGCTGACGGAGGTGGCCAGTGGACGAGCCCACTGTGGGCGCTCGCATCCCATGTAGATTGTGTAACGTTGCCGGGGGCCGGTAGCAGAGGCATGTGGAGGCGGGAAGGGGCTAGGGCGTGGCAGCTAGGACCGAAGCTGATGACAGACCAGGATGCCGGAGGTTTTTTCGCTGTAATTCTGTCCGTAGGGTGGTTCGCTGCTGGACCCTTTGTGTCTTTATTTGCATGCTGCTGCTCAGTAGCCCGGCGAGGGTGGCATGGCGGCCGTCGAGGCATGATGCCTGCTGCGCGCTACTGCTGGCGTCGTGGGCGCGGGTGGCGGGCACGGCTCGACGGCGTGGGCATTGTGGTTGCGAGCGCGAGGTGGATGGATGGACTTCGGGGTGACTGTGGACGAAAGTATCCCGAGGAGACTGGTGGTCTCGTCGCATATCCGCATGCATGTGCACGTATAGGGTAGTAGAAAAAGTGGGCACTGTAAAGCGGATGGGCTACGCGGTGGGTCTAGAAGCACAGGGCTTAGAGATGCGTGTGATTCGGCGGTACTGGTTAATATCGAGGCCATGTCCCTTTTTCCCATGTTCACGGCGGCGTGGTCAGGCGCTTGGCTCCAAGAGCAAATACAGCTTATACGGGCGTTCTGCTGCCACCAAATCGCCGCCGGGCGTGGGCGGCCAGCGCCAGCCACCAAGGGAAAAGTGGGGCGCCCGTCTGGTGCTGGGGCTGGTGGTGGTGCGGGTGCTGGGCTGGCGTCGACCACCACCACCACCCTTTACTCACCACGACAACGACGACGGCGACGGCCGCAGCGACAACGACGACGCCAACCTGCCGCTGCCGCTGATGCCGCCGCTGCTGCGGCCATACCCAACGCATGCATGTACTCGATGCGGCCGTCTGATATTGCAAAGCCAACCTCATGCTTGGGGACACGAATGCGAAAGCAAGATTGCGCGCGTCCAGAGCAACCCCGGCACATGTGCAACACGACACCTGACCACCCAGGCCCCCTTTTGGAACATGGATCCAATCGCTACACCTGCACCGCCCTCTGCGTGATACGCAGCCATGTCTGCACTAAGCAGCCCGTCAAGCAATCAATCGCAGCTATGCGCTCCATGGACCCGTCTGCTGGCCCCGTTGCACGCACATGTGCTGCTTGCGTAGTCTTGCAGACGCGCCCCAATGGGCACGCCACACGCATACTTCATCGCGCATAAGCCATCCTGTCCATGTTGCCCGTGGCCAGCGCATGTACACAAGCTGCAATCCTTCCTCTGCTGTCTCTCCTTGGGCCCCCGAGACACGCTGTTCGTCTTGGTGAATCACGATTCTGCTCCCTCATGATTGATTTTTTTGCCCCATCATCCCGTGCAAAGGTCATGGTGTGTGTGTGTGTGTGTGTGGCGGGACAACGTCAATCAAGCTGGACGTGTTTTGCACATGAACATATAAAGTCTTGTGCCTTTTTTTGTCAGTAGATTTATTCTTGCTCTATCCATATCCAAATCAATCTTGAATCTCTCTCACACACACATACTTGTATTTCGCAAATTTCCCAAGCAAGCCCCAAAATGGTGATCGAAGCGGCCCTCAGCGTCCTCGTAATCGGCAGCCTCAAGCTGACTGCTCTCGGCCTGGCCTTTGCGTGGAAAACACGGTATCAATAATAATAATAATAATAATAATAATAATAATAATAATAATCAAAATTCCCGTCTTTCCCAGCCGTGGAACATGAGATATTCGAGAAGAAAAAAAGACACCGACCACTGCGAACACGTGTTGGCGTACAAAAAAGCCCATGGACTGTCTTTACCCCGCCGCATCGGATGGCGCACGCGTGTGTGTGTGTGAGTGGGGGGGGGGGAGGGAGCGGCGGACAGCGATGGGCGGCGGACGGCGGGAGGGAGAGAGACAGAGGCCAACGCAGTGCAACGATTGAGCCTCACTTTGAGCCCCCCCTCCCCCGATATCGCCCATTTGTGTGGTTTTCGACCCCGCAGCACGCCACATGGCGACATTAGCACACACACACACACACACACACACACACACACACACCCACTACATACATACATACATACATACATACATACATACATACATACATACATACATACATACATACATCCAGACAGACAGACACACTATTGAAAGGAACCTGTAAAGAAAAAGATAAGAAACAATAGAAAAGAAGAGAGAGATTTTTTTTGTAATCCCTAGTATCCTATCCTTCTCCATCCCCCCATCCATCCATCCATCCGTCCGACCATGGCATCCCCACCACCACTCGAAACATTCACCAACCTCCCCATCCTACCCCTCAGCGCGGCCCTGTCTCCCGACACAAAACCCCAGTTCCTGGCCGACCTGCGCTCCGCCCTGCTGCACGTCGGCTTCCTCTATCTGACCGACACGGGTTTGCCCGACGACGTGGTGCACGGCGTTGTGCGCGAGTGCGTCGCCTTTTTCGACACGCTGCCGCTGCACCAAAAGGAGCGCATTGAGATGAAGAATGAAAAGAGTTTTCTGAGCTGGTCGAGGGTGAGTGATTTTTCCACTCTCCTCTTGTTATTCTTCTTCTTGTTTCTTCTTTTTTTTTTGGCCATGCCGCTTTCTCCAAGTACTCGCTCACTCCTCCGTCTTTCCCTATCCCATGCACGTGCCATGCAGCACCACCATCAATTCAGCCTTATGTTTTATCCTTATCAGATGCAAAAGCCGCCCTGAACCACCCCAGACGTCATGTGATATGCCACGCAGCCTTTTTTTGTTGGATAAAAAAAATAGCAGCAATTACCTTAATTGAGGTACGTATATATGTGTATATGTATGTATATGTCAAGGAAACTATGATACAAAGAAGGAGTTTGGCAAAAAAAAAACACACACACAAGAGTTGAATCGGATACGCCCCCCCCTTCCCCGCCAGCCTAAAAAAACAAATCTCCCCCGCACAACAACCGGCCGTGAATCCCATAACGCATAGCAGAAAGAAACCCCCCCCCCAAAAAAAAACAAGCGGCAGATTACCCATCCCGTATGCTCAACAAACTACTACACTTTGCCGACCAAAACGAACAAACCAACAAAAAAAAGCACTAAAATGTTATCAATCATCAGGGTATATCCGTTTCCAAAACACGAACAAACGATGGTGTACGCGCAAAGTTACCTCTTCCGCTGCCATTACATTCCTTCTTTTTTTTGTTTCCTTCTCTCCCTCTCGTTTCTCTCTCTCCCGTCCAAGCATATACTTTTTTTTGTCCTTTGTGGTCGTGCGTGTTTATTACAATGTCTTCGACTCGTCGTTACGTTTGCGTCTTTTCTTCTTTCTTCGTTGTTCTGTTCGAGAACTGGCATGCTGACATGCTCCTCCTTTTTTGTGTTTCTGCAGGTCGATAATGAGACCACGGCTTTGAATCCAGACCATCGAGAGCAACTCGACCTCTCTACTCCGCACCCTGTTCCCGGCCCTGATGCCCCCATCTATCACAACCTTCTCGCCCCAAACCAATGGCCATCGCCAGACTATCTGCCAGACTTCCGGCCAGTGTACGAAGACTACATACGACGCATGTCGCACATTGCTACCTTGTTCACGTCGCTCATTGCCGAGGCCATTGGGCTTCCCCCTACCGCGTTTGACAAGTTCTTTGACCCGGACCAACAGCACAAGCTTAAGATTGTCAAGTATCCCGAGGTACATGTGCCCGACCTGCCGCCAGGAGCCACTGAGATGGAGCGGAAAAAGTGGGAGGTCAAGCGGCAAGGCGTTGGCCCACACAAGGATAGCATGCTAACCAGCTATCTGCTGCAAGCGTCCAATCAACGGGGACTGCAGGCGCAAAATGCGAGAGGCGAGTGGATAGACTGTCCGCCCATACCAGGCACTCTGGTAGTGGCTATAGGACAGGGCATGGAAGCCTTGACGGACGGCGTCTGCGCGTCAACCACGCATCGAGTCCTCAGTCCACGCAAGGGAGAAGGGGCACGGTACTCTGTGCCCTTCTTCCAGGGCGTAAGCTACGACGCGCGGTTTGAGGCCATGGACGTGCCCGACGAGGTAGTGCGGCTGCGGGACGAGGCTCGGAAGCAGCCAAGGGACGACGTCGAGTTTACCTTTGTCAAGGGGCGATGGGGCCACCTGGGCGAGGCGACGCTCATGAACCGGATCAAGAGCCATCCTGACGTAGGCGAGCGATGGTATGCAGAGCAGCTGAAACAGATTCGCGGGCAGCAGCAAGCAGCGATGGTGACGAGGGCGTAGAGGCGTATAGTAGCAATGCAAACCAGTGTGAAACCCGGGCGCAACGGCTCGTCTGCATGCTGTCAAGACCCCCCGGCGTTCATGCGGTGTGACACACCAGCACACCACTCGACGGCAGCAGCCATGAAGCGTAGAGGGAGGATGGGATGATGCGGTGAGCTGATATCCACAGCGCAGGGAGCGTGTCGGGAACGCTTCCCATTGAAGACAAGAACGTGGAAAGGCGGGCCCCACTCGGCTGCCATTGGTTGGAAGCGTGCCCGAGCCCATGTGTTCGGATCCGCGGGAAGCCACGCATAGACTCCACACCCTCAGCTTGGCGACTGAGCACAATGGCCCCCCCCCCCAGAAGCGACGAGCCACCAAAATTTCTGCTGGCCTCGGTCATACGGCGCTTCTAGTGGCCACTGCCGCCCAGTAGTGCCGGCGACATGGCAGCGACCGTCGTGGGTAGAGTAGAGAGGGCGCGAGAGGGCGCGAGAGGGTGCGCGACGTGAGGCTACGAGCCGTCGTGGGTGCTGGCGAGGGCGCGGCTGCATTTGGCCTTCCACGTTTCAGCGCCGCGACTAGTCTGGGTAGTAGGCTGCCGGTGCTGTGGTCGAGGGAAACTCTCGCAGCCTCTGGACGGGTGCCGCGCGCGCGTGTGGGTGGGTCTCGCTGGCTGGCTGGCTGGCTGGCTGGCTGGGCGGCCGGCACGCTGTCCCTCGCACTCGCAGTGTGCGCCAGCGCCGCCGCCCGTGTGATGTGCGCGCGCGTGTGTGTGTGTGTGTGCGTGTGCGTGTGCGCGTGCGTGTGTGCGCGTGTGCGTATGTGCGAGTGCGAGCACGAGCACGAGGGCGAGGGCGAGGGCGAGGGCGGCGGTCGGAAGTCGGGAAGCCTCGGGTGAATTGCGGCTTCAGGGATCAGTCCCAATCGGGCGCCCAGAGCAGCTAACGCGAGTGCCACAGAGAACCCCAGGCCAGCAACCGACGCCCAACCCTTCTCCAATCTCGCGACCGCTCTCGCTCCCGTGCAACAGGACCACCTGAGGATCCGCGGAATGTTCCATCGCTCATTTCCCGTCTTCTGAGAAGCTTCCACGGCCACGGCCACGAGCAGATCCACCTCTTCACCGTCCCTCGCCTGGGCCACCCGTACGCTGCTCCCTCACATACGCACTTGCGCTAGCTGCGCGTGCCATCGATAGCGTTAGCTGTGGGTCTTTGATTGCCATCGTGCGCATGGACGTCCCAAAGCTGATTTGATCCCATAGTCTGCCAGTGGGGCTAGCCGTGTTGCCGTTTCATTGTGTTTTATGCCATCGTGGGGGCACTGCGACACGGATGCGAAATTGTCCGAATTCGGGCTTGGAGTAGCTGCACGGGGCGCCGCCGTGCCGTCAACCTATGCGCGCTGCCTCAACCTAGCGTGCGAAAAAAAAAATTCAAAGGATCGCGGCTTGGTCGTCCCTAACAATTGCCGTAGGATCGCTGTCTTGCCGTCATGGACCAGAGGGACTGACGGTCAGTGCTACTGCTTTGGGAAGTGCCAGGGCGCTTCTTTTCTTGTGATATCGCCGAAGAGTAGGGCCTATCACGCCCTGTGCCGCCTAGTGCCGCGTGGTTCCGACTGTCGACATGGCCCGTCGTCGGGTCTGAGGAACAACATCCTGTACACTGTTTGTTTGCGACATGGGTCTTGGAAGCGAAGTATGGATTTGGAGCCTCTGGGAACGAAGGATTGCCACCCTGGCCTTGTGCGTGGCCAACGGGCCTGCAGCCACAAAAGGATTTGCAAACATGCTGGGACGAGCCGGCCTGCCCTCAATGCTCGACCTTCATGTTGGATGGATATGGCTGGTACATGATGTGCTGCCCTTGCTCGTTGAGCATCTGCGACTGGTTGTGCTGCGCGTGCATCATGGGCATTTCGCTCGAGTGGCTGACCTGTGGCGGGTAGCCTTGCTGAGGCCCTACGGGATACGAGCCATAGGGAGCCGACGTGTGGTGCTGCTGGTGCTGCGCCGGAGCCTGGCCCTGCACAGGCTGGTGGTGCATGGGCACGCTCATGTGTCGCTGGTACTCTGAAGTGTGCGGCGACGGGTGTGACGTGGGCGTGCCGTAGCCTGACATGGCCATGGGCTGAGACGTGACCATGGAGGCGTTCTCAAGCGGGTACGACATGGCTCGCGCGTTGCTTTCCATGACATATGGGCTCGGGTACGACAGGTTTGGCTGTTCCACCGCATGAACCGATGGATCCTGCACGGGCATGGAAACTTGGTGGTGCTGTTGCTGTTGCTGTTGCTGCTGCTGCTGCTGTTGCTGTTGCTGTTGCGCATGACCAGGATGAGGGCTCCAGCGAACAGCATCATGCTGAGACGCTTGGACTTCCCCCATGGCCGGCGGGGTATCAACATGCGGCGAAGACACATGCTGAGCATACGTGTGCTGCGGCTGCCAATGTGCGGGTTGTGAGACGGGCGTTGCAATCTCGGGTACTGAATGTGCGCTTCGAGCAGTTCCAGTCGACATTCTCCTGGGCTGGCTGAGCATCTGGACGCGATCACTGGGTGATGGAGCCCCTGTTGTTCCGAGTTAGCGAATATGCATGCCAGTCACACGGGATTTGGGCTATAGAGTCGTCGTCATTGTCTCGCTTGGGGAGCAAAAAAGCACGCAGCCGTTACAGATGATGCACGTCGCCGAATCGAGCGGCCCAACCACATTGTGGGAAGCAAGCCCACACATGCACACACACAGACACTGACCAAAAAAAGGAAAAGGCTGTTATAACGTCGACATCCCACATACTCTCACCGCCTCTCGCGGATCCTCGATGACTTCAATTCTTCAC
This sequence comes from Exserohilum turcica Et28A, assembly GCF_000359705.1. Taxonomy (NCBI): domain Eukaryota; kingdom Fungi; phylum Ascomycota; class Dothideomycetes; order Pleosporales; family Pleosporaceae; genus Exserohilum; species Exserohilum turcicum. The sequence continues at coordinate 1,184,713 of NW_007359914.1, read as the reverse complement.
TACCGGGACCCTATTGCCTACAGGAGTGACTACATGAGTACCTCCACCTACCACTCGCCTCACATGAATCAGCAGAAGAGATCCCCGCCCTACGAGGGCCACTCGTCTGGCTCAGAGGCCAGACAACTCACACCCGGTGCGAAGAAGCGTCCCTCGAGGGCCGGTACACGCAGCGTTACCACCCTTACTGCTGCCCAGCTGGAGAGAAAGAGAGCCAATGACCGAGAGGCACAGCGCGCCATACGCCAGCGAACAAAGGACCACATCGACACGCTTGAGCGTCAAGTGCGTGACCTCACAGCCCAGCTGGAGAACAACTCTTCGACCAAGATGATGGACCTGATCAGACGAAACGAGGAGCTCGAGCAAGAAAATGCCGTCCTCCGTGCACGCCTATCGCATGCCGTTTCTACCCTTGGAGTCCCAGAGCAAGGCGCAGGTACGTAAATGAGTTTTTTTGTTCTTGCTTGTTTCTACCACATCTCCCCCCCCCCCCCGTTGTTTCCACCAGTGAGGTGGCCGAGCCGCTCCAATTGCTTTTTGGTGTCTCGGGCCGCAGCCGTTTGGGGTGCAGCCAAACGGTCTTCTCGCAGCCTCGCTGTGTCAGCCGATTCCAAGACAAACGCGGTCCAAGCGTTTGGAGGGATGGGGGAGGAATTATGAGATATGTAATAAGGAAGTAAGTGTGTGAGCGATGCCGGAGCTCTGGTAGGGAAGGGGAGAGGTGAGGGGGGGTGGAGGACGAGAGAGAGAGAGAGAGAGAGAGAGAGCCGCGTTGGTTGTCGAGGAGAGGAGGGGGGAGGCGGAGAAGCAAAGAAGAAAGACGTGAAGAAGGAAGAGTCGGACTCTTGAACAGAGGAGACGAAGAGGGTAGAAGGGCAATGCCAGACCAACAGCGGGGTATTTAGTAACGAATATGAGGCGGCAAGGCCAAACGGGCGAGACGAAATGGTAGACAAGACTGAGCGATGCAAGACATGGCTGGCATGCGCCTATAACCTGCTATCAGGGCCTGATGAATAGCGTCCTTGTGTCCCATGCTTGGACCCTAGGCTAGCGCTGGCACGCTGATCCTGGCTCTGGGTGGATAGCCACACAACGTGGGTTCTGGGGAAATCGTTTCACTTTAGCTCCTAGGTTAGTGGGTTCCGGGCTTGGGCGAAGCAGGGCGGCGCGGACATGGGCGTGCAGTGGCTCAAGATAGCAAAGACAGGCCAAACTCAATCAAGCGTCAACGGCTTGGGTGGCAGCAGCCAGCGGGCAGGGCCATGGAAGGCTCGCCCACGCCGCAGAAGGGGGACATGGCATGCGGTGGCGGATTGTGCAAGAGCGCTACTGTACAGGCTCTAGGCTGGGACATTGCACCCCACTAAGGGCGACATGGCCGAGTTCCTGCGCGACACGCCTCGGGTCTACCTCTGGTCGGATGCAAGGTGAGGTGGGCAGACTTGGAGCAGGGCGGGGCCCACCGGGGGGGGGTGCAGGTTCAGGAAGGGAAGGGCACGCATAAGACGGAAGAACGAGGGCTGTGATGTCGCCATGGCCGCTTGCCAGTCAGGTAGCTGGCCATGTTTGCGGACCGTAGCGAGGGTTGGGACGGCCGACAGACACGGACAAATTGTGACGTTTGAAGAGCGCATGGCGTGGGCTCCTGCAGCGACGACGTGAAGCGAAGGGCTGGGATGCCAGGGTACTGGGATGCCGCCGGCCAGGAGGCCAGGAGACGAGAAGGACCAGGAGAGAGGGAAGAGGAAGGGCGCAGGCGTCACCGGGGCCTGGCTGTGCGCGCTAGGGGGGAGGGGGGGGGGGAGCGAAGGGGGGGACCAGCACGTGGAAGCCCTGCATGGTGAATATTAGTCCGAGCCATGCCAAGAAGCGTCAAGACTTGTCGCCTCGACAAGCATGGACTACGGCCACTTTGGGAGGTCAGCACGCGGGTGGGGGGGGGGGCCCTGAGCGAGGGCGCCCACCGACCGTGTGGCTTTGGCTCAGTTGGGTCTTGTTCTCTGGCCAATGCGTTGTTCTCTCAGCTCATTTTTGGCGAGCGTCCGAAAGCCGGCATTGAAAGCCCTGCGAATGACGGAGGGCTCACCAAGTCGTCCGCCCCCCCCTGTGCCGACCATGGGCTTTGGGTCTGCAGCACGCCGGATTAAGACACAGCAGCTGTTTAGCAGCTCTTATGCATGGCCAACACACGGCATGAAACACACATGGACGGCCATGAGCCCACGATAGAGTTTGCGAGGGTGTGTGTGTGTGTGTAGGTGTGTGTGTGTATGTGTGTGTGTGTGTGTGTGTGGTGTGTGGGTGTGGGTGTGGGCGCGCGCCCCCGCCCGGATCCGAGCAGTAGCAGCAGCAGCATGCAGCGACAGCGACAGCGACAGCAGGCGTGCGGGCGGATGGATGGGCGGTAGACAGAGAGTGAGAGCGAGGGAGGGGGGGAAGAGGGGCAGAGAAAGAAACAGAGACAGGCAGACAGAGCCATAGCAGTAGCCGCAGGAGAAGCGGCACGGCAGTGGCAGCACCAGCACCAGCAGCAGTTCGGCAAAGGTGCTCCAAGGTGCAATGTCACTTGCAGGTAGTAGACATGGTCGGTGGAGGTACTTCGGAAGCATGGCTGGCCAGCGCGCGTTGCGGAGGATAGCAAAAAAGTCCCTGACCCCGGGCATGATCGACGAAGGCCGGGCAAGGTTTGTGCCCACACCCCTACATACACGCAGCTCACAGTAGCAGCACAGCACAGCACAGCGCAGCGCAGCGCACCACACCACACCACACCACACTATACCACACTACACACGACGTACCGAGGCAGCAGCTGGCAATGCACAGCCGAGACTTGCACCACCGCCGTCACCACTGCCACCGCGGCCACTGCCTCTGCCGCTACCGCTGCTGCGATCACCACCACCACCACCACGACGTCTCCTCGGCACGTGGGCGCGCAGCTGCGAGACGCTCGACACTCGACACCCTCACTGCATCCATGGGCGGTAGACCGGCGCTCCGACTGAAGCAGCCACGTTTAGCTGGGTCGTGGTGGTATTTTTGCCATTTTGCTTTTTTCTTCTCCACGTAGACGCATTCTCTGCGGACTCGACTTGACTTGTTGTTCCGTGTGGCTGTGTGTGTGGGTGTGCGTGTGTGCGTGTGTGCGAGTGTGCGAGTGGGCTCGTGGCGTCGGGCAGGGCGAGCAAAGCAGAGCAGAGCAGAGCAGAGCAGAGCAGAGCAGAGCAGAGCAGAGCAGAGCAGAGCAGAGCAAAGGGGAGTCGGGCCAGGGCCGGGCTGGGCCAGGGCCGTGGTGGGAGTGGCAGTGGCAGTGGCAGTGGCAGTGGCAGTGGCAGCAGCATTGCCCATGGTGATCCGAAGATCCGAATGCCGTCATGTCGCGGCGCAACAGGCTCGTGGGCATCGCGAGCACGTCGACGACAGCTGAAGGCGAGTGGGCGCTATCCATGGCGGTCCCCCCCGTTATTCGATAAAGCAAGAATCCTCCGAAAAGCCTCACCGCTCCGCAGACGAGTGGCTGGCCACGACTGGTCCAGGTACCACCAGCGCTAGCAAAGCCCATTTGGGAGGTGTCGATATGGGCTTGGCGGGGACATTGGGCGATAGCGAGTGCGTCGGTAAGTCTTGTTTCGCAACATGGAAAATGATGCACGTCGGCTGCACTAGGCGTAGAAGCCGTCAGCCGCGAGCCGCGACGAGGACAGCCCAGGGCCGGGCAGTCAGGCAGGGCAGCCAGCCAGCCAGCCAGCCAGGCAAGCAGCCCGCCAGGCCGTCAGGCAGGGCAGGGCAGGGCCGGGCAGGGCAGATTGCGCGGCGGCCGTACTCGGTAGTGCGTGGTGGAGGAGGTGATGGTACGTACCCTGCCCGGCCCTGCCCTGCCCTGCCCTACCGTAATAGCCTACGCATACTGTTGTTATGGGAGCGTCGTGGTTTAGAGGGGCGCGGGTGGGGGGGAAAAGGATCAGATTGCGCCGCAGGTGCTGCAGCGGCCCTCGGATCGGGCCTAGCAGCAGCGTTATTGCACCTCGAGCGCGAGCGATCATGTCTATCTGAGACAGCGACAGCCATGTCTTGACCGAAAAGGTGCTTCATTTCCAGACGTCTTGCAGCGCTACGGCTTCATGTGCCGGATGCGACGGCGAGCGGCGAGGGCGGAGGCGGCGGCGGCGGCGGAGGAGGAGGCAGAGGCAGAGGCCGTGGCCGTGGCTAGCGGGCAGCGCGAGGTTAATAGTTAGTGGTGAGTGGCAGCAGGCAGTGAACAGGTCGCGGCCCTCCTTCACCGTCCTTGTCCATGCTGCAGCAACAGCGACATGATGATCCATCATCAGTCGGCGTCTAATGCATGTCGGCGTCGGCGTCGTCGTCGTCGTCGTCCTCTTGTCGTAGCTGGCCTGGCCGTGCAGCAGCAGCAGCAGGAGCAGTCATGTCACATGGAACCATTCACCCCCCCCCTCCCCCCACTGCATACCCGAACATGAACGAAGCTTGACCTTGGGTCTTGGGACCCGCGGAGAAGCCATTCGTTTGCCCTTCTGAAACAGCCTCTTTCTATCGCTTCCCATCTCCATCTGGCTGCATCTCCCGCTGTCTCCCTCTCCGTCTCCCTCGCTCGCTCGCTCTCCATTGCCCGCCCGCATGCACGTCTGGGCCCCCCCCCCACCCGTCTAACCGTGTATAGCGCGCCGTTGATCATGGCCACATGCAGGTCGAGAGCGGCGGTATTATTATTCGTCTGCATCGGCGCGACGGTTTCTGTGCGAGCCTGTGCCTGGGTTTGGGTTGCCGGCTGAGCCTGATCTTCTCCAGCATGCCGTGCCGCTGCTGTGTAACCAAGCGCCCCTCTCGGCGTGCCCCTCTCTAACACGTCGTGCTCGCCCCTCTAATGCCCTCTGCTCTGCCTGCCCTCTCTGCCCTCTCTGCCCTCTCCTCTGCCTCTCTCTCTCTCCTCTCTCCTCTCCTCTCCTCTCACCTCTCGTCTCTCGTGTCTCTCGTCTCGCCCGTCCTGTGGTCGCTGTTGGGCCACCAGCGGGAACCAGCCACTAGCATCATCGTCGGCGCGCCCAAGGCCCTGGCGGTGGCTGCTGCAGTCAAGCTTGGCCTGTCGCAAGGACCCAAGACTCGTCGCACACACACACACACACACACACATACGCGCACACACGCACACACACCCTCACGCCCAGCGCAATCTCAAGCCATCCACACATCCCAAGGTCGCGACACATTGCCGTGTTGGCGATTGCGCAACCAGCCATGCATTGCATGCGCGGGCCAGGGCGCGCGCGTGTGTGTACACCTATGTGTGTGTGTGTGTGGCGGGTCACTGTCTCCCCAAACACACGTCGCCCACCCATCTGCCGAGTCAAGGGGGAGGGGGAAATGCAGCCTGCCCAACGCCCACACACGGCGAGCAGTAGTTCGTCCCTGAGGCCACACAAACGATGTTGATGTGCATGCAAGCCCCGCTACCAACCCACGGAGCGATGGTTGCGACAGAGGCCTAGGTGTCGCTGCTACGCTCCAACACGAGCCGGCAGTTCGCCAGCGCTCGCGTGGGCCGCGCGACACTGACGGCTCCTGCTAGGCGACGCACGCACAGCTAGTGTAGACAGCTCTGCCTCTCCCAACTGCACTACTCGATGCGTCGTCCATCTCCCATCCCCCATGCATGCCTAGACGACAGCAACCTCTCCATCTCTGAAACAAGCTTGCGAAATTTAGAGTTCTGCGGGTCTCTTCCCCCCCTCCCAGCACACGCACCGCACACGCACACGTCCCCGACCCGCTTTTGGCTCAACCACACCATTCACTGCCCTCGCTAACGCTCCCTTCCCTCACCGATCACGCGTGCCGATTGCCGCCAAGCCAGCTGCTTGCGCCATCTCCGACTCTCCGACTTGCCCGAACCTTCTAGCCTGCGAGCTAGAAGCCCGTCATGGCCCAAACCACCACAAGCCCGGCTGCTCAAAAACGCCCTCAATACTTTTGCGCCCGCCCGCCGCCGCCGTCCCTCGCGCCCGTTCCCACCAGCGCCGCCCGTTCTCTCTCTCTCTCTCTCTCTCTCTCTCTGTCTCTCAGCGCCAGCGCCTGTGCCTGCGCCAGTGCCTGCCCAGCTCCAGCGCCGCCCCCTCCCCCCCCCCCCCGACGAAAAAGCAATCCCCCAACCCATGTCGCGTGGGTGACTAATCCACACCATCGACGTCATTGCGGGGTTGCACGCTGAGGCTCCTTTCCTGTGTGGCGTATCAACCCTGAATGAAAGGGTATGAGAGGGCAGGGGGGGAGGGGGGGAAGAGGCAAGCACGAGGAGGGCAAGCCCCATTCGCTTGCGCTGCCTGCTCCCAGCTCCTTCAGCAGGCACAGGCACAGGCACAGGGCCTCCTCTCCCCATCCTGCCTTACCCAACGTCACTCCAGCGCCCGCTTACTCCACATGACAGGCAAGGCCCTCTGCTCCATGCGGCAGTGGGTTAATAATACTCCTACACGCGACAATGCGACATCGGAGATGGGCGTCCATCCTCTGCTGACTAGTTTGTAGTATGGCTATCTCCACCTCCACCTCCACCACCTCCTCTGCACCTCGCCCACGGCGACCATCACAACTAGATACGGTATACGGCCCTCACTGCAACGCTCCCGACCCAGATCTCCTTCTCCATGCAAAGCCAATCCACGGTCGACAGACCCTGAAAAGGGACAAAATAAACTAGGTCCTTCAGCTGTCGCAAACATTGGACTTCAGGGCAAGGCCAGCAAGCCACCCAAACTCAATCCGACGTCTAGAGTCTGCAAAAAAAGAAAACATTCGGCCGCTAGAGGGCTGATCCCTTCCACGTTCCCGCCTCTGATTCGATGGCTTTTGTACCCGACCGCACCAGTGGACGCCGTATCCGCATACTAGTCCTTCTGGATGTACTTGTCAAAGATTTTCGAAATCTCCCGTGCGCTCTTTTTGGGATACCGCTTCTGACCGCCCTTGTAGTCGACGTAGGTGACGCCGAAACGCGTCGTGTACCCCTCAGCCCACTCGAAGTTGCTACACAGTCATCATCAGTACACTTGTCTCGCCACATGGTCTGCAGGTGCGTTTGGGACTAAAGGGAAAAAGGTTTTGGTCTGCTTGCTCCGACCCGAGTGCGAGGCCCGTGATACACGAGCTAGCGGAACTAGCCGTGCCCAGCCGGGGAAGCTGGGGAGGGCAAAGGAGGCTGCAGTGCAAGAATAGACGGCAAAAGGGCAAGACAAAAACACCTTGCCAGACAAAAAAGGAAATGGGCGTTGTGATACGTACTCCATCAGACTCCATGCAGAGTAACCCCGGACATCGACCCCGTCGAGCGTATGCGCGTCGGCCAGGGCTCCAATGTAGCCCCTAAAGTACTCGCACCGGAACTCGTCGTCGAGCAGCTGCTCCAGAGGCAACTCGTTCTCGCCCTTGAGGCTCGTGCCGTTTTCGGTTACGTAGAAGGTCGGCCCACCGTACCGATCGCTGAGCCATTTAATCAGCTTCCTGAAGCCCAAGGGCATTGGCCTCAACCACGCCGACTGGGTTTCTGGCCCGATCCATTCGCCTTTCTTGTTCTGGTAAAGAACATCGAGATTCCCTGCATGGTCGTCTAGCTCCGGCTCCGTATCCCTGTGCCGAATGTAGTTGGCACAGTAGTGATTCATGCCGTAAAAGTCGTTGCTGCCCTTGACCAGAGCCACCTCGTCCGGTGTGAATTCAGGCAGCCTATCGCCAAGCTGCTTACGCATCGAGTCTGGATACTTGCCAAAGTAGACTGGGTCGCCGAACCAGCAAATGGCAAACTCAATCTTGCGATTGCACGCCTCGCGGTCCTTTGGGTCTTCTGGATCCCACGGTTCGGTCCAATCGCCTACGCGGGCATATCAGCATCCATATTCCGCTTCACATGTGCACATGTCTTGCTCTTTCTTTCTGTCTCTCTCTCTCTCTCTCTCTCTCTCTCTCTTTCTTTCCTTCTTTGCTTCTTTTCCCCCCCACCGCCGTACGCACGAGGCGCTGTGTGAGTGGGGCCACGAATATCAGGCACTTTCGGCACTTACCATTTAGAGTGATTCCAATCTGGCCTCCATCCTGAGCCTTGAAGTCGTCACGGTACGCCTTGACCGCCGCCCCATGAGCAATGAGCAACGAGTGTCCGACAATCCAGGGCTCCCTGGTGCTGTCGCCTTCAGCGCTCTTGCTTCGGTCGCTGCACCGGCCAGGGGCAAACAGGCCGGTTCCGTAACCCAGAATTGAGCTGCACCATGGCTCATTGAAGGTGATCCAGTATTTTACTTTTGACCCAAAGGCCTTGAAACACACCCTGGCGTAGTTTTCGTAATCCTTTACAAACTCGTCCTTGTTCAGCATACCCCCATAGCGCTTGTGCAGCTCGTCAGGCAGATCCCAGTGAAACAATGTAATCATTGGCTCAATGCCGGCAGCATGGAGCTTATCAACCAGCGTGAGATAGTACTGCAGTCCTTTTTCATTGACCGCGTCATTGCGGCCCCCGAGCGGGATAATGCGTGACCATGACAGCGAAAAGCGGTAAGACTTTGCGCCCAACTCTTTCAGCAACGCAACATCCTCGTCAGTGCGGTGGTAGGAATCGCACGCCACCTCGCCCGATTCGCCGCCAGCAATTTTACCTGGGATGCGGCAGAACGAGTCCCAGATGGAGTCGGCGCGCCCGTCTTCATGCGGGGCGCCTTCGATTTGGTAACTGGAGAATTGCAAAACTCAGCGTGTGTCAAGGCAGCGGGCCGCCCCCGACTATCCGACTATGGTTTGGGGCGGTGTACTTTTTGGTTAGACGAACCTGGCTGTTGCAAACCCCCATAGGAAATCCTTGGGCAGATACGACTGCGCCATGATGCTTACTTGGGCTCAATGTCCGAGATGCTTCTCTCGTCGACGACGATTCAGCAGGTGACGAGGGAGGAGAAGAAGAAGAAAAAATCAAGTGGAGAGAGACCGGGTCTCGATGGGTGCAGCAGAGGGGACGGCTTTAACTTGTTCATATACGTGGAACCTCGGACGGCGGCGCTGCCAACGGAGGACGTCCCGCTGCAACCGTCTTCACGCGTCCAAGACGGTTCCACGAGGCGCGTCAAGACTGATGGAGGCTCTTGGTACGCATTGATTTTGGTCAAGCAGGCTATATTCACTCCTTCGCCCTCGCTCAATGGCTCCTTGGACCCATCAACCCCGCTTGGCCCGCCCCCTCGCTCAACGTTGCAACTCCTCTCCACATGACGAGGCTATGCTCTTACGTCGATTCTGCCCCGCCAGGATTCACGGCGACGGGGGCGGTCAGTGGGATTGCGGCCCGTCCATTCAGGCTACCACTACCATTAACCTGCTCTGCGTGCTGGACAAGTGGCATGGCGGGGTAGCGGAACCCTCTTCCCCATGATATAATGCCGACGGGCTGCTCCTCTGGTGCTCATTCGCGAGCGCCAGAAATGATGACGAGGCGCCATGGCAGCCGTCGGAAACGATGCTCGACACGTGCTGTCGATGCGAGCACAGTCGTGCGTACACGCCACTATCCTTTTTCCAGCAGAGCTTCCGCCGGTACAGTATCTCGCGCTCTCAGCTTGAGCTTCAGCTCTGTCGGACCACCTGGGCGTTGTGCGACGGTATCGCGACTGGATATATAATGTCAGCCCATGGCAGAGCTGTCTTGCAGTGCCGCAGCGCGCCCCCACGATGCTCTCGCTGCGAACGATTCGCTCTCCAACCAGCCGCGCTGCCAGACAAGTGCGCACCGCCGCTACCCAGGCGCAGAAGCGCGCCGGCGACATCTCCGCCGCCTTTGCCTCGCTTTCGGGCCACGACTTTGAGCCTCTGGCGCCTGAATATGGCGCCCTAAAAACTCGCCTGATTAGCGGCCGCGAACATCAAGTACGAGAGTCATGGCACCGCCTTCTTCGCGACCTCCGTGACGAGATTCCGCACATTGTCCAACAGGGCAGCAACATCATCCCCGAGATTGACTTTGGAGACATCGACAATGCGCCCGACGCCTTTAGCACCGAGCTGCGGAAGCGGGGTGTCGCCGTCGTGAGGGGCGTCGTGCCAGAGCAGCAGGCGCTGCAATGGAAAGAGGATTTGAAAGAGTACATTCGCCAGAATCCCCAGACAAAGGGCGAGTAACTGCATGCACTGGTTGCTCACAACTAACCGCGCAACAGCCTATCCGCCCGGCAGCCCTCAGGTCTTTGAGCTCTACTGGTCGCGCGCCCAACTGCTCGCGCGCGGAAACCCCAATCTCCTCAAGGCGCATCGCTTCCTCATGTCCTACTGGCACACGGCCAACCCGCACATGCCGCTATCGACAAGGCACCCCATTAGCTACGCCGACCGCCTGCGCATGCGCCAGCCCGGCGACGCCCAGTTTGCACTTGGACCTCACATTGACGGAGGCAGCGTCGAGCGCTGGGACGAGCAAGGATACGGCCAGGGAAAGGTCTACGACGCAATCTGGAAGGGTCAGTGGGAGGACTTTGATCCCTGGGAGGCCAGTTGCCGTCTATCAGCCGTCCCCGATCTCCACAATGGCGTCGGAGCATGCAGCGCATTCCGCATGTTCCAAGGCTGGCTCTCGCTCTCCACGACCGGCCCCCACCAAGGCACCCTGCTTGTCAACCCGCTCCTCGCAAAAGCCACGGCCTACTACCTCTTGCGGCCCTTTTTCTCGCCCAAGCGCGGCATCGCCCCTGGCGCCCAAACCGCCTCGGACGCCATGACAGACTCGGCCGCTTTCCTCGCGCCCGACAACTGGGAGCTCGACTCGCCCCAGACATCGTGGCTCCAAGGCGCAACCCCAGGCCACGGCCAGGAACTCTCGCACCTCTTGCATCCCCACCTGCACCTGCGCAAATCCATGATCCACATCCCAACCGTCCGGCCAGGAGACTACGTCGCATGGCACTGCGACACGATCCACAGCGTCGACAAGCGACACGCTGGCACCCAAGACTCGAGCGTCCTGTACATTCCCGCCTGCCCCATGACCGAAGACAATGCCAATTTCCTCGCCCGCCAGCGCGCCGCCTTTATTCACGGCACCCCGAGCCCAGACTTTGGCAGCGGCATTGGCGAAAGCGCACACGTGGGCCGTGTCAAGGTCGACCATGTCCACGGCTTGGTTGGCGAACAAGGCTCCCGCGCCATGGGCCTGCTCGAGTGGGACAGCGACCACCCTGATTTGCGGCCCGGTGAAAAGGTCATTCTCGATAGGGCGAATAAGATTCTGGGGTTCTATGATTAGTCTTGTAATACGTGGGCTTCTAATTAATATCCATGGCATGTGGTATGACATATGGTATGTCATATGATATGTGGTGTGGTATGTGATGTGGTAATGTGCAGACGTACAGTCTTTAATAATATCTTATCTTATCTTGTATCCGTTTTCGTATTACTGCGTGCATTACTCTTTTTTAATTCCTGTGTTTTGCAAATACTATTAACGTGCAGATAAAAAGATGCCAACACGCAATATATCCTCACATTCTTGTTACAATTGCTTTTGTACTAACAGCTCTATCTTGCTAGATTAACTAATGCTGTACCCTATGCTTACTAACTACTATGTACATCACACCTACCCAGTGCGCCACTATATTACGCGAAGGGGGCTGGAGGAGTATATCGTGACTGATGCTGTGAAGGAGTGCAAAGCTTAAATGTCTATCTAGGGAAGTGGTTGGTTGGTAGTTTCATATTAGCCAGCGGCGGATATGGTAGGGTATAGGAGAGAAGTATCCAAATGTATTGACTGTTGAAAGATGAATTCATAAAATCATCAAGTACACAGAGTAAGGCACCTCACTGTGGTCTTCCGCCATGTATTCCACAACGTCGTGACATGTGCTGCATCCGTACGTCCAAATCACGTGTAAAAAACAAATCGTAGTGGTTATCGTGGTTTCTACTTGAAGCTTTAAGAGAATCTTCTCATGAGCTGATACACAACAAACGTGCCCGCCACCCTTCCTCATGCATACTGCTCTGGTGGTATCACGTGATTCATACTCCAGCGTCACATGTATGTAGTCCAGCAGCTAGACAGCGCTTCTTACCCTCTACCTCCATGCTCTCATGTCCCCAGCTTCGCAACAACTCATTAGAGACTCTAGATTAAAGTATGTATTTGTTTCCGTTACCTTGTATAATTGCTGAGTTTTTCTGTTTGCACTGGTGGGACATTATGTCATATCTGACTTAGTTGGGTGGTGATAAACCCCCCCCCTTCTTCAAAGGGCAATGGTTAAACAACCCACCACCAATAGCTATCTCACCCACCTTAAAGCTAGGGTCTACATTAGGGGCGCGGCATCTAAACTCTATAGAGTTAGCACTATAATTAAATAACTTAGCTTTTTTTATAACTTACTAAGTAGCTAAATAATACCTATTTAGTATAAAGCGCTAGTGTTATATTTTAAGTAAGCTAAGTAGCTCTTAAGCCATCTTAACTTACACTATATAACGTGTAGAAATTATTAAAATATACTAAAAACTCTATTAATTTTACTTTTTATTATATTACTTAACGTGGTTCACAAGTGAGTCGCTAACCCAAGCGAGTCGCTAACGCCCTACTACTACATCTACATTAACATATTATTATAGTTTTTTATTATAGTTAATAAACTATTACAATATACTAAATTAATTATTAGAATTACTACTATTACGTATACTATCTGTAACGATGTTACAACTTT
>NW_007359914.1:1122796-1166206 GCF_000359705.1 Exserohilum turcica Et28A | reverse complement strand
GCCCTTCCATCAGCCATTCGCCCGAGGTCGGATCCGAATTCGGACCCGACTAGGATAGGTATATATTCGAGACACTCCCTGTAGCTAGCTCTGTAGACTTTTGATATCCTTTCGTACAAGACCTATAGGTGTCGACTTGAATCAAGGCCTGGTTGCTGTCCACCACGCACTCCCATATGCCTCTGAGTGACTCTTCCCGCCGATACTGATCCGAGTCGTCTTGCCTGCGTCGTTACATATAGTAAGAGTCTCTTCTATCTATACGTATCGCCACTTATAGCTTTTATGCTTATTTAACTTATTAAGAGCTGCTTAAAGCATACCTATTTTCTTTATTATAAGTGTTATTTTATATACTATTTACTAGGCCCTCTTACTTAGCTACGCGATCTACTTAGTAAGTAAATTAGTAGAAGACTTATAGCGTTTTCTTATGCTCTCTTAAATAAGACTAATTTAAGACTTAACTTCGCGCGCGTTGCGTGGTGTCTGCGCCTACTAGGTAGCTACCTATTGCGGTAATTGTATAGGTGTCTACACTACTACATCAAGCTTAGATAGCATAGCCTATAGGTTATGTAGAACTAGACTAGCGCCTCTAAAGCTAGCTTAGATATTCTCCTTTATAATAGACTACTTAAAAGCAGTCTTAAAGGCTAATAAGAAGGTCTTTTTACTAATATAGTAAGTGTAGTTGCGTGCTAAGCCTAAAATAGCGTCGCTATACTTACGCTTGAATAGCAAAAAGTAGGCAACGTTAAAGGGCTATAATAGGTAAGACAAGTGCGCAGGTATGTAGAGAAGCATAATATTCTTCTTGTAAGAGGCTACGCCTACGTATGTACAGCTTAGCTTCTAAGCGAGTATATCTATACGACTACCTGGACTTCAAGAAGCTTGAAGTCTTGTTACTGCCTTTTTGGCTATGGATGGCGTAAGTAGTCGTACGCTCGGCCCGTTGGGCCCGCCCATTACACTTCTCCTTGCAAAGATCTTAGAAATTAATAGAGCAGTAGCTCTTATAGCTATTAATAATAAGTAGTTAATACTGTTACAAGTAACAAGAAGGATCCTCTCCTTGACAAATGACGAGATGGCTGAAGGCCTAGGGACGTCCACGTCAAAAGGTAATGGACATTGCGGGGCTCAGGGTCACGTGATGTGCCATCCCGCCAAGACGAGACATCCCGCCAAGCTTGGGATGGCAGTGGGCCTTGGGATGGCAGTCCATCCCAGACATCCCGCCAAGAGAGGAAAAGATAGGATGGACGGGATGGCAGGACTGGAAGCAATGAGGATATAAGGATAGATAGATTTCATTATTACTCTCGTTGTGGTCAACTCAAATTGTACTTTCTTACTAGTATTGTTACTTTACAAGATAGTTACATGTTAGTCTATCGAATAGATTAGCGTTGTCAAACCCCAGTTACATCTATAACTCTTTTCCACTACGAATCGCCAGACAACCTCACGGAACACTAGCGTAAAGCTCACCGGCCTTAGTGTGGGACCCGGCAAGAGAAGTATAGATCCAAACCCCGTGTAACACTTTGACCACCCACGGATTCAGTAGAGGATTAACTAACAGCGTCCAATTAAGATTTAGACCATGTCACGAAACTCCAACAAGTATGTCAACGTTCTAGGCCCAGTGCCTGACGAGAACGTCAACATGACTAGTCATACCTAAGAAGGTATCAACGAGCCAGCGGCAGGGAGCCCTAAGTACGAACTCGTTAATCTTAGACGCGAAGGCCAGAATCAGGCTAGACAGATCACTAAGTTGCAGAATATGATTAACCAACTCACGAGTTAGCTAATAGCCACACCAAACGAAAATCCTATCAAGAAACCTAAGATAGCAACCCTAGATAAATACGATAGTAACTAGGAAGGGTTACAGACGTTCCTTACTACTATCAAGTTATACTGCGGCTACAACGATGTGCTAAACAACGAAGAAAAGATTCTCATAGCCAATACCCACCTAAAGGGAAAAGCGGCAAGCTAGATGCAACTCTACGTAGAGGATTTTCTAAAAGACATCAACAACAAAGGAACGAAGGACGAGACGCGTACCTTGTTCAGCAGTTAGACCAACTTCAAGGAGGAAATGGGACGCATCTTCGGGGAGGTAGACGCGGAAAGCCAGGCCGAGAAAGCGATATCTCGCCTAAAGCAGACTAAAGCAGTATCGGCTTATACGGCGGAGTTCAAGCAGTTACAGGCACGAATTAATTAGGACGATTCGGCCCTCTGGATAGTATACGAAGCAGGTCTAAAGGAAAACATCAAAGACGAACTTGTACACTACAAAAATCCAAAGGATTTGTACTCGTTGATTAAGCTAGCGACAAGAATTAATACACGATTATGGGAACGGAAAGAAGCCTAGAGAGGGTACAGACTAGGGCCGCCCTTCGCTAACACCCGACGACATTGGAGTAACAAGGATCACGACGGAGATACGTACATGACTAGCAAAGTACAAGACAAGCCTAAGGATAAGAAT
Source organism: Exserohilum turcica Et28A (assembly GCF_000359705.1). Taxonomy (NCBI): domain Eukaryota; kingdom Fungi; phylum Ascomycota; class Dothideomycetes; order Pleosporales; family Pleosporaceae; genus Exserohilum; species Exserohilum turcicum. Next base: position 1,163,691 of record NW_007359914.1, on the reverse strand, counting down.
AAAACCTAAGGAAAGTCTAACGACAGTCTTTCTAAGGAAGAACGCTAGAAGCGTTACAACAGTAAGGCATGCCTCCGCTGCGGCGAAGTAGGACACTTTTGCAGAGACTGCCCGAAGAACGAAGTCAAGCAAGGAGCGGTCAAGATTGGGATGCTATGGATAGCAACACCTTACCTAACTGAGGAGCTAGACGAGACTCTTAGCGACCTAGACCTATATAACGAAGCAAGACAAGCTACTAATAAGGCCTTTAAGCTAGTACAAGAGGCAATAGGACTCTAAGACTTTAAGTGGGACGACCTACTACTAATGGATTAGCAGGTTGAAGGGGCTGAAGTACTACGCCGCCTAAGAAACTAACAGTGCTGGATTTGTGGAAATACTAGGCACTAAGCCAACGATTGCGACATTGAAGGACGAGTCACAATCACGGGGCCTAGAGCAGAAGAAATTGCCTGCAAGGCTGCCTAGGAACAACCCAGGTTCAAGGAATCTGATGACGAGGAGACGCCTCGGACGTTCAAGGAACGAATAGAGCAACACGAGTGCCTAAGTTGGGTTGACTGCCCAAGACAGTGTGATTACCACTTGAGGAAGCGAGAAGAAACCAGGAACAACGAGGACGATTGCTACCACACTAACCTATGGCATAACGAGTGTCGAGTACAGCATTGTCGAATGCACCAGCCTAGAGAAAAGGAAGCTCACGAAGAGCTGTGCTAGAGCAACTGTACAACTAATTGCCAGTTTCATCAGAAATAACGACGGAATGCTCAAAAGGTAGACGACTACTATCATAGCACGATATCCGCCGAGGAATGTAATGCAAAGAACTGCAGGATGCGCAGAGCTGCAAGACCAAGAGTCACAACGACTAGGGTACCTAGGCAGGAACAAGGGAAGTCCGAAAAGGAGAAGAGCCACGAACGACTCTTATGGACGCATTGCAGAAGGGGATGCACCTTCTACTAACAATAGTTTAAGGATGCTCGCGGAGTGAACAACTACCTCTATAGCACCCTGTTAGCAAATATCTATAAGGCAGACGGATGCCTGATTCACAGGACGAAGAAGCCAAAGCCAACAAGGGAGGTAGCGAAGCAGGAAATTCCGCACCAGAACACCCATTGGAGCTTCTGTTACGACGACTAATGTATGATACACTACTCTGCCAAGGCAGGCGAAGGCTACTTTCCTACGCAGAGGAAAGGTAGGCAGTTAAAAAACTAGGATGCCACCAGGGACTAGGTCACGCTGGTAAAGGCAGTCCTAAAACGACCCTTAAAGAAGTACGCGAACTAGGAGCGCATAAATTGCGGCTATAGGCTACGGTACTTATAGACGGACACGAGGTGACGGCGCTCATAGACAGTGGGGCCGCACGAACCGTCATCTCACCCTAAGTGGTAGAAAAGAACAACATACCCTATCAGACTAAGAAGGTGCTGATGCGAGTGGTATTAGCCGACGATAGTCCCACAGCATACAGGAACGGCTAGATTCGACTTGAGACTAAGGCTGTATCGTTACGCCTAGCTAGTCAAGAAAGCCGAACGAAGATTAGTATTATAGATCTTGGTGAGACTAAGATAATAATTAGCTACGACTAGTTGTTAGAACACAACCCTGCTATTAATTGGCAAAAGAAATTGATACACAGCTGAGAACCTATGCACAAGGTTGCTAGTATACGACGAGAAACACGCCCGACGGATCAACGCGCAAACCTAGATAGGAGATTCGGTGTGATTTCGCCGCATAAGATCGTGAGAATCTATGCGAAGGACCCTTAGAAGATAGGAGTCATATGGATACAGCAGATCGCGACCACGAAGGAAGGATCGGTACCACAGTTGGCGATTCCAACAGAATATCAAACGGACGAGTTCAGGGAACTGTTCAAAGAAAATGAAGCAACAGACTTAGCAGAACACCAGGATTGGGATCACGAGATCATCTTAGAGGAAGGAGCGAAGTTAAGCCTAGGAGGAATGTACCCTATAGCGCCCAAGCACGATGCTAAGCTACGGGATTACCTCTAGAAGAACTTAAAAAAGGGATTTATCCGACCAGGATCAGGCCTAATGGCCTCACCTATATTGTTCGTAAAGAAGCCTAACGGGAAGTGGCGACTATGTGTCGACTTTAGGAGGTTGAATAGCGTTACTTAGAAGAACTAATATCCCTTACCACTCATTACAGAGCTCATGGATCGACTCTAGGGAGCTAAGTGGTTCACGAAGTTTAACGTTTAGGAAGGATTTTACCAAATTAGAATTAAAGAAGGTCACGAGTGGATAACGGCGTTTAAGACAAAGTATAGACTCTTTAAGTATACAGTTATGCCGTTTAGGTTAACGAACGCGCCGGCAACCTTTCAATTAGTCATCAACAACGCACTCCACGAATACCTTAGAATCTTTGTTACCGCGTATCTAGACGATGTACTAGTGTACTCCAGCGGCACACGCGAAAAACATGTTAAGCATGTTAAGAAGGTGTTACGAAAGCTTAAGGAATACAAGCTATACCTTTAACTAGGAAAGTGTGAGTTTCACACTCAGGAAACGGAATTCCTTAAATTCATCATCTCAACCAAAGGAGTAAAAATGAACCCAAAGAAGATACAGACTATACAGGAATAGCTAAAACCCAACATAGTCAAGGATGTTCAATCCTTCTTAGGATTTGCGAACTATTATTGAAAGTTCATAAAAGATTACTCGAAGATTACGGCACCCCTTACGGAGATTACGAAAAAGGAAATAGGTTTCAAATGGGATCAGGAACATCAAGAGGCTTTTGATCGAATCAAGCAGATATTCCTAAAGGCGCCAGTACTCGAGATGTATAGCCCTCAACGACCCACTAGAGTCGAGACCGACGCGTCTGACTACGCACTTGGAGCTGTATTGTCACAGCAGTGCCCAGATAAGAAATAGAGACTAGTGTTCTACTATTCACGAAAGTTCTTAGGAGCAGAACTTAACTACGATGTTTACGATAAGGAACTACTTAGAGTAGTTAATGCCTTTAAACAATAGGAGGTGTACCTATTAGGACTCCCCAACACGATTAAGGTTTTTACTAATTACTAGAACTTAACGAGTTTTATAACTACGAAGAAACTTAACTAATAACAAGTCTAATAGGCTAAGACGCTTGCTTAGTTTAACTTTAAGATTACGCACCGCGCGAGAACGCTTAACGAAGCAGCAGACGCTTTAAGTAGAAGGTCTGATTTGCGCGAAGAGGGTTATAAGGAACCACATAACGCCTTACTTAAGACAATGCCTAACGGCAGTCTAAGGTACAACCAGCCAGAACTAGCTAAGACAGCTAAGGTAGCCGAGCAGGTAGAAACGCTACAGCAGGAATGGCAGCAGCGAGCAGCTAGCTGGCAGTTCGAGCCCGACGAAGCAGGCTCCAATAAACTGTTAAACAACGAGCGAGAGTACCAAGATATGGTTTCGAAAGATTAAACATATGTACCCCCACACATGAGATTAAGTCTCATACAGGAACTGCACGAGTCCCTAGAGTATGGACATGTAGGAATTAAAGAAATAGTTAGACGACTATCTAAGGTGTTTGCGATACCACGTATGCGTACGAAGGTGCAGGAGATCCTAGGCAACTGTTTGGCATGTCACTAGAACAAGCCTAAGAGACATAAGCCCTATGGCCTGTTACAACCCTTACAGCCACCATCTAGACCATAGACAAGTGTAACAATAGACTTCATAGTAAAGCTCCCGAGATCGTTAGAACCAGGATCAGCTCGATTTTGCGACACAATCCTAGTAATCGTGGATCAATTAACTAAGGCGGCAAAATTTGTGCCTACGGAAGAGACTATTACGGCAGACGAATGCGCGTACGAAGTCACCAAAGCACTAGTGTTAGAGCACGAGATACCTAAAGAGTTTATCACTAACTGTGATAAACTGTTTACGTCTAAATACTAGGGTACGTTCTTGGCAAAGTTAGGTGTTAAAAAGAAGCTTTTAACAAGTTTCCACCTAGAGACAGACGGCCAGATGGAAAGAACAAACCAGACATTAGAACAGTACTTACGGATGTACGCCAACAAATTGCAGGACAACTAGGTAGAGTTGCTACCAACAGCGCAATTAGCCTACAATAGCACAAGATCTGCAACGACGAAGCATTCGCCGCACTACGCGAACTATGGATATAAGCCGGTTGCTTATCAAGATCTAAAAGACATTAAGAGTATCGCGGTAGGAGCAGACGACAAAGCGAAGCTTATGCGAGAATTGCACGAAGAATTGAGCAAGAATATAGCTTAACAGAACCTCACAACATCCAAAGCAGCGAATAAACTAAGGATTGAGGGACTAACCTTTAAGAAGGGGGACAAAGTTTTCTTGTTACGATAAAACCAAAAAACTAAACGACTATGCAGAAAACTAGACAACCTCTAAATAGGACCATTTGAAGTCCTAGAGGCAATAGGAAAAGTAAACTACAAGTTGAAACTCCTACAAGGCATGCGAATCTACCCTGTCTTTTACAAGAAACTCCTAGAACTAGCACCTCTAGATGCCAAGCTAGCAACGGACATAGAGCTCGAAGACGACGAGTACGAGGTCGAGGAAATCAAGGACCTGCGGAAAATCGGTAGTTAGTGGAAGTACTTAGTTAAGTGGCAAGGATGGCTAGATAGCTATAACACTTAGGAACCTAAAAGAAACCTAACGAACTGCAAGTCACTAGTACGTAAGTACCATCAGAAACATCCATAGAAGCAAGAATGGGATTCTCGTAGGAAAGGAAGAAGTTAAGAGACAAAGGATTATGGGAAGAAGAGTAATTAGCCTGTAACTAGCCCAGGTCAGTCGAGGGTCTGGATAGCGATAGTTCAGTTGATAAAGGGTCTGTACTAGGGGCTGAGCTCCCCTCAGCCTTTTCTTTCGCACGATCCTGGAACGAGAGAACAGCAAGATCGCGACGAGCAAAGGACCGCTCGCGAGACTTTACCTCCAGAAGCGCCACCTCTTACTAGGATAGTTGAGCATCTAGTTGAGCACGCTGCGCCTTCAATCGAGCCACTTCTAACTCCTTCTGCTCGCGCTCCTACTAAACCTGTTCCCACTCTTCCTTAGAAACAAATAAACTACACTTAGCTTTCACAAAAATACAACTAGCGCAACGGCCAGTTGCAGTGTCTACGAAACAACAAAGGTTCTTCTCCTCACAACAAGAACAGCGATAAGAAGTCATCTCGTTCCCTTACTCTATTACACGACCAGCACGGGAATAACGCTCTTCGTTCGACTTTTAAGCGCGAACACAGGTACAGGAAGACGGGACCTTAGGCATAGTTAGGAAGGCTAAAGTCAGGAAGGAATAGTTATAATGGGGACCTAAGACAGCGGATATAAGAATGGGTTAGATTTCATTATTATGTTCGGTGTGGTCAACTCTTATAAGTTCTTCTCTTACAAAGATTAATACTTAGTTATTCTATCTGTAAGGGGCTCGACCCCGGAGGGTAGTCTTAAGCTCGGGAGCACGATCGGACAGGCCAAGGTAACAAGATTGTATTCGATAGAGAGCTAAGCTCTCGGCTACGTAGCTATCTATATACAATGCTGGTTGCTAGGGTAACAATCGGGCCGGGCAGGTGGAGTAAACGAGGTCGTAGACGAGTATGGGAGGCGAAGGGCGTTCAGCCCGTTACACTATCTTAGTATAGAATTAATTGTTCTTACTTTGGTAAACTCCTATAACTCTTTTCCAACAAACTAAAACGAACCAACAATCACGCGGCCTACCGCTTAAGTCTACTCGCCCTAACCCGGACCGAGATTAGAGAAGTATAGCCGAACCCCGTGTAACACCTTTATTGTTTTTATAAGCAAGGTGCTTATTAACGTCTAGTTTAAGAATTTGCCTACTAACTAAGTTCTTAAAGTTAGTCTAAATAGCTAGACAAATAATTAGCTTAGTTTTACCTAGTTAGAGCACTTTAATACTTATATAAAGAGCTCTACTATAAGTAGGTATTTGTTACACGGGGTTTGGATCTATACTTCTCTTGCCGGGTCCCACACTAAGGCCGGTGAGCTTTACGCTAGTGTTCCGTGAGGTTGTCTAGCGATTCGTAGTGGAAAAGAGTTATAGATGTAACTGGGGTTTGACAACGCTAATCTATTCAATAGACTAACATGTAACTATCTTATAAAGTAATAATACTAGTAAGAAAGTACAATTTAAGTTGACCACAACGAGAGTAATAATGAAATCTATCCATCCTTATATCCTCATTGCTTCCAGTCCTGCCATCCCGTCCATCCCATCTTTTCCTCTCTTGGCGGGATGTCTGGGATGGACTGCCATCCCAAGGCCCACTGCCATCCCAAGCTTGGCGGGATGTCTCGTCTTGGCGGGATGGCACATCACGTGACCCTGAGCCCCGCAATGTCCATTACCTTTTGACGTGGACGTCCTTAGGCCTTCAGCCATCTCGTTATTTGTCAAGGAGAGGATCCTTCTTGTTACTTGTAACATTACCTCCCCCTTTAGGGCTATTGTCTTGATACCCTGGAATATCGTTTTGCCGTGCCGCGTGTTGAATCGCTGGCTGCATATAAGGTTGGTAGGCCCTGGGTGCCATCCCTTCCATCCCATCTCGGCGGGATGGTTGTGATGGCGTTGCCATCCCATCATGCGCTGCCATCCCGGATGGCCAGCCTTGGCGGGATGTCCAGTCACGTGGCCTGCGCGCCCCGCGCAGATCACTACCCGGGTGTCCTTTGACACCTTTGTTTCCCTTAGGCTGACTCCGCAACCTTTCGTAGAAACCTGTTGAGAGGAATCCTTCCTGTTTGTTTGTAACAAAAGGGTAGTATTTAGCAACCTAACGCGCCTACGCTTTAGATTATAGTAACCTACTTATAGTTGCCTAGCTATATCTACTTCTTTTTTCTATATCCTTCTAATACTATAATAACTAACTATAATAAAATCTTGCCTATTATAAAGCTAGTCTTATTAAAGTTATAGATATTATTGTCTATAATACCCTACTTCTACCTTATTACTTAGACTAAGTTAAACTAGCGCTAGATAGCTACTAGATTCTTATAGGCAGCTTGCTAATAATTATAAAGATAGCTCTAGCGCGTATAGAGCTTAAGAGTCTACTTAATAAAGTTGTTAACTTAGTTCTTACTAATAGGGTTGCTACTATACTTCTTTAATAGTTTATTAGCTATTACTTTGTAACGGGTCGAGTCCTATTAGACTGCGCACGCAACTACAACGCGCCCACCGCGCCAAAAAGGCTGGCACAAGATATCAGAGCTGCTGATATCGTTGCGTAGTTGATACATAAGATAGCCACCGCTATCTGTACTGTAGCGGGCTACCTAGCCCGTTACAATAGATAGTAGTAGCATAGTTTACACTTTAAATATATTATAGCTAGACGTTAAAAAGAGTAAGTTAAAGATTAAATTTAGAATATATTAATAGATAGTTGCGTTGTTAAGACATTACGCGTTATAGTAATGAAGTTAATAGGCTAGTAGGGCGTTAGCGACTCGCTTGGGTTAGCGACTCACTTGTGAACCACGTTATAGTTGGGATTATTTTCCTATAGCCCTAGCCGGACACAAGCAGTCAAACCGACATCCCTCACTGTGTCATTGAACCCCCCTATTATGTGCCGAAAACAACCCAATAAAAACGAAGGGATGACTGGTTCCTCGGTGCAAGGCTGTATCTCATCGGCTTATTGCGGAGCATATGGCTTTTGGTGACACCGTGAGGCAGGGTTAGGTACACCATTGGAAAGACTTTCCAAGCAGAATATCGTCGCGCACATACATCAATACATGCTGCAAACAGTGCAGCTATCACAATTTTCTCTAGGATATCACGAGCTCATTGATGCTGTTTTGTTTCACGGCTTCTATAACTCAGACGAGCGGACTTGCACAAATCTCAACTTGTTCTCTTCACAACTATCCTATACATAAAAGTGTACAGCGCAAACCCTATTATACACACTCGCTTGCATTCATCCAACTTTAATCTTCGGAATTTACCCGTTCAAAGTCTAACGCAAACACTATTTGGCGGCCGAGGAATCTTATTTGCAACTTAATATGAAGATCACGCTTATTCTCTCCATCCTCCTACTCGTTGCCCAGGCCCTCGTCACAAGCGTTAATATAGAGGCTTCGGAAGCTGTACATGTCGGATGCTGAGCGTCGATTGGAGGATGCACAGGTGTAAGAAGTTACCTAACACACCATTATTGCGTATCGTCTGACGTATATGTACGACTAGGTTTGTAGTTCCAAAGGCAACCACTGTGAAGTGGTAAGAGGCTTCTACCGACGTTATTACTTCTCTTGCGCTATTGACTCGGTACGTAGCAGCCATATTTCTAGTACAAATTATGTCTAACAAAGTACCACACAGTGTGCAGGTTAAGGAGGACGTGACTCTCATGCCTTTGGAGATGCTCAGACGCTGTGCAATATTGGTAGCTAGATGTAACAATCGACTGCTACAGCTACATATACCTTGATACGATATTTATCTATCAAAACTATTAGTACAAGAACTAAACTTTCTAAGAGCATACTCTATTGCACTAACCGGGTGTGCCAGCATGTCACGTGCGCGTGCAACCACCTGTGATTGGATACATGTTGTTTGAACATCATATAACCAGCACATACGACCATAGGAATTTCCGATCGCATCGAACCCCGTCAGATCTTCTGTTAATTAAACGGTTTACCGGCGAGTTAGTAGTCAGGTGGGTGACTACTGGCGAATCCTCGCTGTTGCATGTATTTTTGAATTTTTTTGGCATTGAGAAACTATTCATTAAATAGGATGGAAGAAAGGTGCGAATGAATGTTGTGCTTAGTTCGCGGGGCTAAGTCACAATAGCACTCCATTACTAGAAGACTGTAGTGTTATCTTGTTGCATCTTTTTTTTACTCTAGAACATGCTCGCAAGATGTATTAGGCCTCTTGAACTTTACATATTGGTAATACTAACTTGTAGTTTGTAGCATGCATTTGCTTCTACTAGTGATTCTACATGCTGCCGGAGCGATTACAATGCAGGAAAGTCCATAATAGGAGACAGTAAGGCGATACTTTATCCTTTATCTTACACATAGAAAATATGTAAGAGGCTGTTAGTAAAACTATAAAATTAGAAGAAAATAGAAAATAGATGCTAATAACAAAGGAAAGTTAAAGGTATGTCTACGTTGTGGAAATACAGTCCATAGAATGACTAGGCCTCGTACATCACTCCGTGGCACGCACATAACCCACGATAAGCCATGTCGTCCTAACTAAGAACTCTTTCCGATAAACGAGGCAATTGTATCGCTTGATTCAGTTGCGCAAAACCATAGCATAATACCTTTTTCTCTTCCTAACAAGTTACTTATGCGACCCCTATTCAAGTACCCCAGACCCCCATATTTGTATTTACTAATCAACAAGCGCGTTCTATACGTTTGTCACCAATGGCTTTTATCTTAGAGGCCTAGGATATTCTCTATTATATTGCCTTGGAGGTGCATAGTATCTTGTGACATCAAGCTGATGTTAGAACAATAGTGCACGTCTAGCTCCAAGTGGTGCGCCTCCGATCAGAAGCCAGTCTGAGGTTACGTCATAGACACGCTATAGCAAGATAATCATGGTGCTTGCCACTTCCAAGTAACCTTACGAGAGTAGTCACCTTTGCTGCGTTGAAAGCGAGACTGACGCCTCGCAAGACCTGTTCTGCGGGTCATGATATAGTTGCAAACCAAAATTGCAACTAGCCCTCGTGCCGAAGGCGGCTGCAATGCGGACCGACCCGAGAGTTTCTTGTAGTATTCCCGCTGCTTAGCTGGAGATCTCCATAGTTTCGGCCTATTTTTGCGGCGAGGCTGAAGGTGATCACATGATTAGTGAACAGAACGGGCAGCGCTGCAGCTGTCACAAACTTAGGCTTTCATTGCTCGGTAAAGCAACGACAAATGCAGCAATCAACATATGCAGGTTGCAGACCAAGCTGCCCACCTTCTACATGCTGCCGTTCTCGACCATATTGGCTTTGTTTGCAATTGTGAACGACCGTCCTATAAGAGCACGAACCAATGTAAGATACATCCTGCACAAGTAAACACGGAAATACTCTAGCCATAGGGCACTTTCTACCTGTATTTAAACAATTACAAAGTAGGTGGAATGCATGTACAGCAGTACCAAGCGTCCGATAAAACGAAACAACTACCTAGCGCATTCGTTGCAATTATGTTGTACAAATCATGTTCGAGCTTCTTTCCCTTTTCAAATTAGTTGAAATAATTCACGAAAGAGTCAAAAATGTGCCCCATGAATAGAGGCTAACTACATTGAAGGCCCCTGCTTGCTCTATAACTTACCCTGCACTCCCCTAGATCTTATCGACTAAAGAATGCGTAGCTAAATAATAAAATTTACTTCAAGACAAGATTCTTGATGCTACCAGCCAATAGGGGTGTCTAAAGCCATCTTTTCGTCCCGCCTTGCGACTCTATAGCTTCAGTTTGCTTCTGCGAGCTGCAATTTCGCTCTTTGCGTATTACAGCAAGTCGATATAATCACGAATCCTCGTCTCGCACATGTTGCAATTCTCTTACGATTTCTATCTGTTAGATTTGTCTTAGCTTATATAAAAGTATACACTTGCGTTGAAGAATATATCAAAGTATTGCTCTTTTCATCCTTATTACACTTGAAGCCATTCTCCAAGTTTCGGTTCTCCAGTGTCTTTGCGTAGCAGTTTACAAGGAGGCTCTGAAAGTCGATGTGTGACAGGCTGCTCTAGTACAACAGTCCCAACTACTGCAGCGATTATGTATGATAGAATCGTAAGAGGTACTAAAATAGACAATACACAGAATGGATGTTACCACGTAATCCCGCACCCGCACGTGAGATAATTAGAGACACTGGATGCTTATGCGTTTAAATTGTAATTACCGGAGAGGTATAATATGTGGAATTCAACTCCACTTCTTGCTCCTTCTTCTCTACCAATTCCACTGACATATCCGCCTCAGCACCTCTATTGCTAACAACGATCGAGTCGAATCCACCGATAAGAGTTGGTGGCTTTAGTCTGCAAGCGTCTACCAACTTACTGACTTCATAACGCTGCAACGCAGACCCAGCGCCTATTAGCGTTGTTATTTGTTGAGTTGATGTAGTAAGCATCTTCGGACGCTTTTCCTTCCCAAAATCCATGCCTCTTGCTATAATCGTTATAGCAGTTATGAGATGATAAGTGTGGAATATAGCACTAATATCTACCAAGTATCAGGCCTTGTAGTCTATTGGGAGGAGATAAAGGCAGCATATTGAGTGGTATTGGTACGTACACATTCCACGTGACCTGGGTGCCCTTACCGGACGATGATCTAATTGTAGAGCACTCATAGGCTGGAGGATTGGGTAGCATGATTGGCAAGCAACAGACTGCAGAGACGGTGCCCAAGAAGGGAGAAATAATCAGGAGTAGTCTGATCATGGTGTACTGTAAGAACTCAAAGGCTGTTATACAAATCGGTTGTTACGTAGGCAATAATGCTGGTGGCTACCGATAATGTCAGGACGGAGGTAATGCACAGGCAAACCCAAAGCGGCTTGTGGATTACAGCAAAGCGAATCATGGTTCCTTTTGGAAATAGGGATATCGCAGTGACTCGGATTTAGCATTGAAACATCCACACAGTCTCTGTGCAACATCCCTTTCTGCACCCAGATTCATGACTACGGTTTCGATGGCAATTACAGAAGTCAATTCTCTACTCACGTCTAATTGCAGTCACATCTTTGCACGCTATTGTCATCTTATCGATATGTATATCGTTTTTCCACGAATCAAGGTACCGAGGCGTACGAAATCAACAGAGCTACCGGCTAGTTTGTTGCGTTTAGGCTGAAGCGTCAAGTGGAAGCCAGAAAAGGGCTTAGGTGAATTCAACCTGGATGAGGGTGGATTTCGGGTCCTAAGAGTGGAGAGAAATCTACACAAATGAGTACAATCGGCATGGAGGATACGATGTTTCAGTGTCTGCATATCCATGTTGGAGGAGAGGATAGTTTGACCCTGAAGAGTACAGACTATGTGATGAGCAACATGATATTACATTGTGCCACTGAATATATGAATGATGATGTATGTACCAGCTCTACAGCTAAGCTTTTTATGTTTGGCACTGATGAACAGAATGAATCGACACTGAATTGAGCTGCGGGGGAGAAATACCACACTGTCATTAGGCTTCTACTCAGTTAGGATGCAAACCAAATCATCCGGGCCAGTTAGGACCCCTTTGATGGGAGCAGCACTTTAGAGACGATTCGGTAATGTCGACCATTTTCTAACCATAGTGCACATAAAAAACTTCGCGACATTCATGGCTATCATACTACATATCTTTTAGGCAATCCCACAAAATAAAGTGCATTTTCAGCGTTCGCTTGAGACATTCAGCTATGGATAGAAAGCACTTTCATTGCAAATGAAACCTATATACTGGTTTCTAATTGCTAAAAGATGCAGTCTGAGTTCTCGTTTAGAGCAATACCTACATGCAACCGAGCATTTGTGTAACTTGTTCAAATACATTGAGCAAGTAATCGTTACACGTATTGCACTAATTGCAGAGTTTTATATTAAAAACAAGTAGAACATAGCTACTCATCTACAACCTTTAGAGGGCTATCTTCTATATTAGCCATAAGTAGCTTAAACTACGGAGAGATAAGAGGCGCTATATCAGAATAAAAGTGGACGGTTAAGGTTATAGGGACTTCATCAACTGTAGGTTATCTACTCTAGAAAAAACAGGCAATAAGATCCAGGAACATAAGGATACTATTTTTTAAGTAATATAGAAAAGCAACTTGATATATACTTTATTAGCAAGCATGTTCTCAAGAAGATTAATAAGCTGCTCTAACAGACAAAGCCATTTGCCCTACTTAACTAAGCAATAATTCTTGTAAGCCGCCCTTTGTGTGGGCGATCACACATAGTTTTTCGAACCCGTGAATACGACTCTTGACCTGAACATTTTAGTACTCGACTGCTCTGAGAATCGTCTACGTATTGAGTGTTAGTGTCTGAAACTCTGTCATGTACATCGTGCCTACCTTACAGTTATTTCTAGTAATCTAGTAGCCCAAGAATTAGGTAAAAGAGAGTGCAGACGTATGTGCGTTGTGTTCTGTCAGTAATACAGGCTGTCAGCGTGACCACTCCCACGAACGCCACCCCCTTTTCAGCGGCAACATCTTCAAATTAAATCTCCGCCAAATACTCTCCCTCACTCACATCACCATATATTAAACGTCACTTGTCAATCAAACACATACACCAAGAATATTCAGGCATTAAGTCATTTCCAACGATAACAGTAATAAAGAAAGAATTTGGAAACTCTTTACACGTATCCCTCCACTCAACAAATCAACGACAGAGACCAAACAAAGAAATCAAGAATATGGTATAGCACTCCATCTCCATCTCCACCCCTTTTGGACTTCTTCTTCTTTACTTTCCTCCATTCTACTCCTCCAATCATAAAGCATCTTTCCCCAGGAAACTCAAAAAAAGACAAGCAAACAGGCAATATGGTGACTGCAAGAACATATAGGAAAAGGGGGTGGATAAGTAGGTAGGTAGGTAAAGGCAGATAAGCGGAGAGCACTTAGGAGAGATATCTGGTGATTGGAACCAGGAGTAGTAGTAGATGTAGTAGTATCGGTAGCGATATGTGTTGGAGTCTCGCACATTGAGCAAGGGGAGAGGGTAACAAAGATCAGGAAGAGAGATTTTGCAAAGCAAAAGAGTAAAAAAAGGAAATAAAATGAAGCGCATCAGCACAGTAAATTGAGACAAGTCGAGAAACGCCCCTGATACCCAAGTTAATAACAAAACAAGAGGCCAACCGAAGTTTCCAAAACCCCAAGCCAGCTCCGTTATGCTCCGGACAAGAGATAGAAAGCGATCGAGAGGGTCGATAAAGACACGGGTATATGGAACGATTTTTGGTTTTCAAAAGCCAACAACCAGCCTGTCAGCCACCACCACCGCGACAGTGACGTGTGGTCCTCAACAAGACTCGGGCTTGGGCTATACTTCTGTTGCACCGGCAAAATCGAAGTCGCCAAAGTTGCCGAGACCATCGTTATCGCCAGTATGCAGAAAGGAGTCAAAGTCAAAGGTCTCGAGCGCGCCGCCGTCGTCGGGAAAGTTGAGGCCAAGGTCAAAGCCATTGGGCTTTTGTAAAGTTAGCAAATGAATAGTGGACAAGATCAAAGAGAAACCTACATCAGGATCAATGCTGCCAAATGGAGGACCGCCATTGTTGTCCATGGGCTGGTCAGCAGGCGCTGGCGGTTGCACCGGTTGCTGTGGCTGACCGTTCTGTCCCTGGTTGAAGGACTGCTTGTGGACGGGCGTGATTGGAGCCACGGGAGTGGAAGACGTCGGTGTGGGAGGCTCTTCGCCATTTGTTGCTGCCGGAGTCGCACCTGTATTCGCCCCTTTCTTGTTTGCGGGCTTCTACAATCAACATCAATGTTGCTCAAGGGTGGAGCAGAAAGTAGAAACTTTACCTTATTATCCTTGGTAGGCTTCTTCTTTGGATTGGCCTTGTTGGTTTGCGATGGAGTCGGTGGGTTCGGGTTAGACTGTGACGGAGAGGGCTCGGGCCGTGGTTGTTCGTTCGTGGGCGCTGGGGGTGGGGGCATTTGCTGGCGCTGTTGTGGTTGGCCCATGGGGCCGCCCATTTGCTGTCCGCCTGGCATCATGCCGGGCTGGGGCCCGCCACGCCAGCCATTCTGTTGCATCTGGCCGTTGCGCATGGCCTCCATTTGTGCGGGTGTTATCTGTTGGCCATTGAAGTTGGGGGGCTGGGGATGTGAGCTTGGGGGGCGCATGCCCATGGGGCCGTTCTGAGGCATGCCCTGGGGGTAGAATTGCGGAGGCATGCCGGGGGGAGCCAGGCTGGGATCAAAGTTCATGTTTGGCGCAGGAGATCCGCGCTGCTGGCCCATGATTCCCTCGGGCATAGGCGAGCCGGGGAGGTTCTGCTGACCCAGCTTAGGCGTGCCCCGTTTCATCTGTTCGGCGGGGTTGGGCGATGGGCCGCCGGCTCGGCTGCCTTGTGGTGACATGGCCGTGCCGAACCCGGGAGCGCCCATGACACCTTGCTGTGGGTGGCCAGACTGATTATCCTGCTCTTGTCGTGCCATGAGTAATCGCTTCTTGTTCTGTTGTTCGAGAAGCATGAGTTGCATCTGGTAGTCCTGCAGCGCATGGTTGCCCTGCTGAGGTGCGCCTGGAGGATTGGCGGGCATGTTACCGGGTCGTGGCCCGTTACCAGTGAAGAGGTTCTCTTGACCTTCAAGGCCGGGCTGGGCCATTGGAGAGCCTTGGACGCCAGAGTTCATACCCTGGGGGGACGAAGTGTTACTCATTGCCACTCTGTGTTGGTGGGCCAGGCTTTGGGCATATACCTCGATGTTCTTCTGCTGCGCACCTTGCGGCATGAACTCGTTGAACTGGTTGTTGGGCATGTTACCAGTGTTCATACCACCTGCGTGTCATTCTCCGTTAGCTTGAATACGCCACAAGGGTCGAGCACATGACGTACCATCAACGCGCGGGCGCTTGTTTGGAGACGGGGCATTCTCGTTAGATCCGGGCGAGTTTGGGCGCTGGCCGCTCATGTCCATGCCTGAGCCATCCCGCTGCATTTGCGCTGCCATCATGCCGGGGCCCTTCATGGGCTGCATGCCGGCTATGGGGTTACCGGTGCTGCTGCGCGTTAGCGAATGGCATATTCATTGCATGATCAAGGTACACATACGGTCGGTTGTTGTTCATGGCTGCGGCCCGCTTCAGGTCGGTCTGGTTGCCGTTGGTCATGGCGCCGTTTCTCATCATCTGATATTGCGCATTCATGGGGTTGTTCATCATCATGCGCTGGTTTCGCTGCTCGTTTTGCAAATGACCGAGGTTCTGTAAGCTGCGTCAGTGCCGTGCCATGAACAAGTGTCGGAGTGTGGGCGAGTAAGCTGGTGACATACCCGGTTGTGGCTGACATATTGGATCGCGTTCTTGGAGGCGGTACTGCGAGGCTTCGTGGCCGTGTAAATGTCCCAGAATTGCACCCACCAGTCGAGCAGAAAGGAATTGTCGGCGACCTGGTTGGGGGGCAGCGACGGCAGGGGCAGGTCGTCTATCTGCTCAATCGCGTCGGCGCCGTTCATCTTGTTGTTGGGACTGGCCTTTTCCGTGGCCATCTTCATGTCGCACTCGAGCATGGCGCGCGCCAGGCCGATGTGCTTGTTCCGCAGGAAGTAGTCGTAAATGTACGTGTTGAGCTTCTCGGTGGGGTCAGTGCCCTTGCCGCCAGGTTGCGCCATATTGCGCATGATAGGGGTGCCGTCGACGGCGCCGTTGTTCGCATTCATGGCCGCCATCTGCGCCATCTGCTGTTGGTTCTGCATCGCGGCGATGCGTGGGGGAGCGGGTGCGTCGGGCGCACGAGTCGGGGTGGGGGGCTGGCGATGGGGGTGCGCGGTGGTGGTCGTGGCAGCAGACGCGATGTAGTAAGTCGTGCACCTCGGTGCTGGAGTGAGAGACTACACCAGCATGGGACGTCGTCGCCACGGGGGATCGGAGCCGGGGCCGGAAGCGGCGTGCCAGGGCCCTGCGGTGCTGGAGCGGTCACGGTGAGCTGCGGTCGCGCAAGCAGAGGCCCGGGAGGGATAGAGGGTTGCCGAGGAAGGGTAGCGACGCTGGTGTCGCGATGGAAAAGGCGGCGGCTGATGCACGGTATGGGACGGGGGTTAGCGTGAAGGAAGGGCTTTGAGAGGGGGATCTCAGCGGCGCGCTGCACGGAGGCTGCCAAGAAATGTGATCACGACAACAACGACCGGGTGACGCCTACGCGATGGAGCGCGTCTGGACAAGAGGGCTCAGTTGAACAGTGGACAGGTCGTGGGAAGTTTGTGACGCCCCCGGGATCGAGGGGAAGAGCGGCCGCTCACTGAGCGGTACACCGTTCCATGGGGTCGTTGGGCAATTCTACAGTAGTCACTCGACCAAACGAGTCAGCGATTCAGCGCATGGCGGCCATGCGCCAGAACAATTGCACACCGCCACCAGGATGGCCGTTGAGTCGGCTCGAGAGGACAGGCGGCACTTGGCAGCAGATCAGGTGCCTTGCAAGCAGATAGAATTGCACGTTTGTAGGCGGTCAGCACGGCGAATGAGGGCACAATTGCACACGGCGCAATTGCACGCGCAGCACGCAGCCCGACGAGCGGGTGCAGAAAAGGGGCCCTGTTGTTTTGCACGTGCGTGAATGTCGTGAGCAGTGTGCGCAGATGTGTGTAGAGGGCGCCCGCCGGCCCGCCAGGCGCAATACACAGGCGTGCTGGAGCCGCTGGCGTCGTCGACCTGTCCAGGTCGCGTTACATGCCCCGCCACCAGCCAACCAAGCTCGCCGCCCGTCGGGCCATGGCGATGCGAGGGCCGTCACGACACACTGGGGCGCGGCAATGGCGGGCGGCGGCGCGGTGAGCAGGCGGCGGCGGGCCAAAAGCAAGCACGCAGAGGGGTTTTTTTTCGCACGCGTGCTGCTGGGCTCGGGGGAGGCTGGTGCCAGGCCAAAGTCTAATTATACTCGGTCACGTGGCCGCGACTTGGCGCACTCTTTTGCGCCTGAGCCCCCCTCGCTACTCATCATCCGGTGGCATTTCGTCGTCGATATACCGGACCAGCGATATCCTCATCTCGGTAGTGTCGTTGCCTCGCAGGACGTCACTGACAAAGTGCGCCTCGACTTGCATGTGGACCTAGGTCGCGGTGAGTACGTCGTTTATACGCAATGCTACGGCAGTCCACAGCCCCATGCCGAACTTACCATTTCCAATGCGCCCCGCAGGACGCCCACTAGTATGTTGGAGAACCACAGTTCGTCCTGCGCGCGGCCGTCATCGGGTAACTCGACGAAGTCGGCAAGTGGGTTCTCTTCAAAAATGAGCGAGAACTGCTTGTTGTCGCTAGACCAATTGGAGATGGTGGGGGTGATGTTGAGGAAGATCTTGAAGCCGACCTAGATATGCGCATGAGCTTGCCAGCAACCCATCAGCGGCTTGACAAGGGCTACCTTTGAGATCATCTCGGCCACCTCTCGGAAATTGGTGCAAGCAGGCGCACTCGACTTGGCAAGAAAGTCTTCAATCAGCCGTATGCCGATATTGTACCCCATGCGCTCCAGTTGCTTGTTGACGTCTGGGTAGTTGTATTCGTAGTCTTTGCATAGTTGGGCGACAATGGTTCCATATGTGAGGGTGACCAGCTCGGCGCTGACCTTATCGACTCGTGTTCTTACATGGTCAGAGCCGGGATATGCATTCAGTCATGTGCGAGGCTTACTTCCATACTCTAACATGTATTAGCGCATCGTGAGGCAGCAGTTGCTAGGCATGTGGAGCTCACTCCTCGCCCATGCGGGCCGCTTTGGTAGACGAAGACATGGTTCACTCTGGCCTTGGTTTGCGCAAGTTGCACCGGTTTGGTGGGAGGCAAAGCTCTGGAAGCGCGTGGGTACGGTGGTTTATGAGGTTGCTATGTTCGAGTCGTGTAGTCGGCGTCGGGGGGGAAGTATGCGGAGGAGCGTTCCTAGCTCGGGCGGTGGAGCGTACTTACATCTCTTGGCGCAGATCTGCCTTGGACGAAAGTTTACGAGCTACTACCACCTAGACGCGACCCAGCCAAATACTCCACCACGAAGCCCACATCAGCACACGTACACCACCATGTCTAGAGAGAAGCGACCCGCCAACGAGGCATTTGGCACAAGCCAGCTGGTCAAGCGCACAAAGTCGGATGCCAATCTTGGGGGAAGCTCTGCAGTAGCTGTAGTCAGCGGCTCGGGCGCAAATGGCGCGCTCATACAGGCGGTATGTTACCAGCAAGGACCTTTTTTTGGCACAAGTAGCAATGCTGAAGGTTGCGGTGCGCTGACAGGTGCTGTAGGGTTCGCGCTCGAGCGCACTGCAATCGCCAGTTATGGAGTTGACGGGCCACTCTGGGGAGGTATTTGCAGCACGATTCGACCCGACTGGACAATACATAGCATCTGGCTCCATGGATCGCTCTATACGTATGCTCAAACTGGCTCAGCTCTTGCGAGGAGAAATGTGCTGACTACGTATAGTACTTTGGCGCAGCTCCGGGTCTTGCGAAAACTACGGAATCCTCACTGGCCACAAGCAGGCGGTACTCGACCTACACTGGTCGCGCGACTCCAAAGTCCTCTTCTCCGCCTCAGCAGACATGCACCTCGCAAGTTGGGACGTTGAGACTGGGGAGAGGATACGAAGACATCCGGGTCACGAGGAGGTTATCAACTGCATGGACGTGAGCAAGCGCGGAGAGGAGATGCTTGTGAGCGGTTCCGACGACGGCCATATTGGGGTGAGTCTTGGCCATGTTGGCGAGGCACGAAACTGGTCTAACAGCGGCGACAGATGTGGGACACAAGAAGCAAAGATGCCGTGACGTTTATCCCGACCGACTTCCCCATCACGGCGATATGTCTGGCCGAAGCTGGCAACGAACTGTTCACCGGAGGCATTGACAACGACATCAAAGTGTGGGACCTGCGGAAACAGGCGGTGACATACACGTTGATTGGCCACACAGACACGGTCACTTCGCTTCAGATGTCCCCGGACAACCAGACTCTACTATCTAACGCACACGACTCGACCGTCAGGACATGGGATGTGCGGCCGTTTGCGCCGGCCGACCGACACGTGCAAACATACGACGGAGCGCCGACGGGCCAAGAACGCAACCTTTTGAAGGCCTGCTGGGATGTCAAGGGCGACAGGATTGCAGCTGGCAGCGGCGACCAGAGCGTAGCCGTGTGGGAGACGCGATCGGGAAAGCTGCTGCACAAGCTGCCGGGGCACCGAGGAGCCGTCAATGACGTTCGCTTCCACCCGCTAGGCGAGCCTATTTGTAAGTTTGATTTCTTTTGCCCAGTCGTCTCGGGTGCGGCTGCACGTTGCGTTTAGGTGCCCTGCCGGCGCGCGCGCAGCCTGAAACGCCCATGCCAATCACGGCGCGCCCATGGCCAAGCCGCGCGCTGCTGCCTCGCCCGCCGCCGCCTGCCCAGCACGCACAATCAAAGAGCATGAACGCTGCATCAAGCCACATGCCCGCTGCGTAGATTGCTGGCTCTACAGTACGCTGCGCCCTCGCTGCTGCCCGCCCACTGCCTCGCGCGCCCGCCCAACGACCAGCGCCCGCCCAGCGACCAGCGCCCAGCGCCCGTGGCCCGCCGCCTGGCTGCATTGTCCGCCGCGGTGCCGGCCTGTGTACATGCGACTGCACAACCCTGCCCACTGTCGCACCGGCGTGTCCACTTCTGCAAACAGCCCTCTCGTGACCGGCGACATGGCGCCGGAACCGCCTCGGCCCTTTCTCCACGCTTTTGCACGCCCGTCGCGCACGCTCAGCAGCCCGTGGCCACGCTGCCTCGCCTCCGCCTTTCACTTGCCCAGCTCTCCGACCACCACCTTCCGGTCCGACGACGCAGACACCACTAGGAATCGCCAAGTCAGCGCCGCGCTGCGCAGGAGACAAATAGAGTGTGAGACTCGGGGCGGAACGCCCTCCGCCTTCAGGTTCCCCGTGTCCAATGGCAAGCGCCCAGCGCCGCCCTTTTTCCCTTTTCCCCAGCCGCCGCGCCGCGGGCAGCGCCGACTCGCCCTGGGGGCGGCGAACGCGGTCCGTGCGCGCCCTCAGCTGGGATCGCTGCTGCACCGGCGAGGCGTGTTTCACCCCAGCACTCATGGCACTCATGGCACTCTGACACACGACCCGTCGCGAAAACGCGTGGCGCTCAATGCTCCCTCCATCCTGACCGTTGCGGCCGTCCGCATCCATGTCTGCGTGCGACAGCTGCTCCTCTCGCTCAACTGTTATGGCTGTGTCGCCCGTCTCCCTCGCTCGCTGGTAATTGGCAGCGGCGCTGGCCCTCTCCCTGTTTCGCTTCTCTTCCTTCTTCTGCCTTCGTATGGCCGCCGTGGCTCTGGATAGCCTGTCCGCCTCTTTGCTATTTGCATCTCCCTAATATCATCTCCTCGCCGCCCTCGACGGCTTGTTTCGACTGTGCTAGGCGTCACGAGGGCCAGCCAACGGTTCCCACGCTGCATGTTCTTGGACGCCTCTAGCCAAGGGCCCGATCCAGCCATCCTGAACAAACTCCACACCTTCTGTCCTGTCAACGCCCCCGCCCGCGAGGCGTTGCATAACATCCAAGCACCATCAACCGCTCCCGTCTCGACGCCGCCCGCCGCCTTTGCTATAAGGGAACCGCGCGTGCCCAAGATAGAACTTGGGGTCCGCATTTCTCCATCTCTGACCCCCAGCAACCCGTGAGCCCATATACACAAGACCATGTTTCGCTCACCACTCTTTGCTTGGTCGCCACGGCCACGCCAGGGCCAGCATGTCGACGCTTCTCCAGCAACAACACACTCACTACCCAACGGCTCTTCCGTCTATTCACCAGCCCTCACCACCGACACCAACACCACTCCGAAAATACAGTTTCGAGGATTCTGGAGCCGCCAGCAATCGCCTGACCCAAATGCTTCAAACGTCTCCCTTGATGCTCCCCACGGCTCGGGCAATTCAGCATTGCCACTGTCCCCTCCCCAGGCACATCACACCGCAGGCTCGTATATTGATGCTATTACCCCGTCTCACGACCCTCCGGAGCCAACAACACTATATTCGCGTCATCCGGCCGACGTGCAATTACCACATGACTCAAGCAACCCCGCGGACCCAGAGACTCGGGAACTCGCAGACGAAGTGAACGGAAGGCGACGTAGACGGCGCCGAAGGAGAAATCCCCGCGGCACTGAACGCCCTGAACAATGGGTGCGTAGAAGAGACGAGCGAGGCACTGCCCAAATCTACGTCAAAGGATCCGCTGCACGGGGAAAGATGGTTGCTTGTGTGATTTCTGGAACCTTTCTGATCGCCATTCTGTCTATTTGTAAGTTACAACCGCCATGTTTGGTAAATGACAAATTCTAACATGACCCCAGACCTGGCGTTCGCCCTGACTGACAAGAACCTGGGCCAAGAAATCCACATCCTCTTCATCATGGTGCTGCTCACCATTACAATCTTCTTCTGCCACTCACTCATCCGCCTCTGCATGCTCATGCTCAATCCCCCGAGCGAAGAGCAGCGTTTTGTGCCCAACATGTCTGGTGCTGAGGGCTTTCAGCCCATCATACCCATCCGTGTCCACCTGCAGCGCGATGAAGAAGCCACACTAGAAAGCGAAGGTGCTCTAGAAAGCGACGGCAACGCAGACGACTCGGAGAAACACATGCTACCACCTCCTCCACCTGCCTACGGCCTTTGGCGCAGCAGCGTCCGCGCAGATCCAAATCTCCTCCATTGGCAACGCGTAGACCAAGCCAACCCACGAGTAACGTCACGTGGCCGGCGTTCTCGCAATAGCCCTGAGCCAGAAGCTGCCGCACCCGAGCCATCTGCCCCAGAGGGCCCCCGGCCACCGTCTTACGTCTCAGAAGACGGCGTAAGTTACATAGTCGAAGCTACTCCCCGCTCGACTGTGATTGCCGAGAGTCAGACAGGAAACAGTGAAATACATCCTGCGTGGCGACCAGGCTACGCCATGAGTGAAATCAGAAGCGGCGAGTTGCCTATTACCGGCAACACCAGGCCATGAGTATAAAAGAATACGACATCTACTCTCCTCCTACTCGTCACATTCTCCCCCATGTATCAAAAACCAGGGCGGAAAAACATAGTATATTCCACTGGGGCCTTGTAATATTGCGTCTCGTTTGTTGATGTTGGAGCAGCTGATTGATTGTATCTGCTATTTCTTCCTGCATTGAAGCGTTCTCGTTATTACATTCGCATCTGCATTTACATTATCTTTTCTTTTCTTTTTACTTTGTCAGCATTGTACCAAAAATAGTATACATGCATTTTGGTCGGGAGCATACCTGATCTTCTCTCTCTCTCTCTCTCTCTCGCTAAGTACCTCTTACACGCCCTCCATCGGTCTGACTTCACGCATGCCTCTCACGTCCACACCATTCTCCCCTCGGCACATGTGCATGCAGCACCCCACATATGTGTTATCATCATCATCATCATCATCATCATTATCAGCCACAGCAGCAGCGGTGACGCCGGTATCTTGGCCCTCTCTTGTTTTGTTCTTTTCCTACTGAAAAAAAAGCAACATGACAGATCCCGTGTCCAACCTACTGTGCATCGAATGCCGTCATACCACTAATTTTACCAACGCCCCCATGCCATCTCTCGGCAGTTGACCACGTAGGTATGCCTGAAGCACACGCACACGCACACGCACACGCACACGCACACGCACACGCGCTTGCAGCTTGTCTGTGTGGCTGGGCCACCGGATAGCTGCGGGTGGCTTTTTTTTTCCTCATGTTTCCAAGTCCCTACGTACCCATACCCCCTTCCCTCATGTACGCCATCTGCCATCGGTCTACAAACACCTAGTAAATAACATCCCTGCCTTTTTCCGTGTTATTCCCCCATTTCCGCATGTTCCATCGTACGTTTTCTTCTTCTTCTTCTTCTTCTTCTTCTTCTTCTTCTTCTTCTTCTTTGCTTTTTTTGTCTTTTCTTTCTTTTTGTTTCGTTTTGCTCAAGGCAAACCATGGTCTTATCGTGTTTGTGTTATGAGTGCCGGCTTGCTTTGTGCATGTACACCTAGGACGTGCATGCATATGTATGTATTCATCGTGTGTCTTTTCTTTCTTTCTTTCTTTCTTTCTATCTAGCGGATGAGGAAGGATTGGTGTGGCTTTCTCTACTTTCCTTGTCTTTGCTACGGACGTCACAGCTTGGTTGATGACGCATGTATGGGAGAAGTGCGAGAGAGAGAGAGAGAGAGAACCCAGATAGATGGAGAGAAGAAACAATGAATAATAAATTTTGTTTCTATGTTTGTTTGTAAGAGCAAGGAGGGTGGCGTGAGTGTCTGGAATCGTGTTTGATGTTGTTGAAACTGAAAAAGCAAAAAGAACAGAGATCAACCGTTCTGGTGGGGGTTTTTTTTTCAAATTATCGTGTTTCATGTTTTATATGGAAAAGAATATATTGATATTGTAGGAGAGAGTGTGTGAGAGAGAAATTGTGTCCATGTTTATGCGTATATGCGTGTGTGTCGGGTTAATTGTCAAGGCTAATCATCTATCTATATAAATATTTCGTGGTTCTTTGCTTTGTTGTACAAAGTAGAATACTACATGTCGTGGCCAAGTTTGCGTATATCTCGTTGCGTTACTGAGCTCCATCTCTTGAAACTCGCTCTCGTATCCGTATGCATTCCACTGCGTTCCATCATTACTTCCATATCTGTCAGTGATCTGACAGCAGCCATCATTATGGGCGTCATCGTCAAAATTTAACCTAAGCTCTGTTCACCTCTTCCGCCAAATCCCTGGCCCTCGATGCTCCTCTTGCTAACGGGTCTAGCCATGCCGCCGCTGGCCATGCTCGGAGCCCCCATTGTCACACCGCTCAGACTATGCGCCACGGGCATCGCAGGCGGAGGAGGAACAGGACCCTGACCGGGTATGTGCACTGGCGTGGCCGTTGGCGTAGGCCCGTACCCCATTTCAGGGTCCTGACTACCTTCTCTCTTCTCGAATTCTTCTCTCGTGTCGTGATGATCGGATCCGTCATCGTCTTGGCCTGGGTTCGCGACTTCGTACTCGAGGATCTTGATGAACTGGTAGAAGATGACGGCCAGGATGGCGCCGATGCCCGGTCCAACCCAGTAGATCCAGTGGTCGTTGTCAAAGACACCGGTTACGACACAGGGACCGAACGAACGTGCGGGGTTCAGCGAGCCTCCCGTGTAGTAGACGCCTACTAGTTCGCCGATGAAGAGCGCGAGGCCGATGCCTACGGGTGCGATAAAGGTTGCTAGCAGCGTATGTCAGTATCAAGGCTCTGAGTGCAGGAAGGCGGCACTTCAAAACATACCTTTATGCTTTTCCTTTGCCAGCATAAAAATGGTGAAGACGAGTTCTGCCGTGAGTATAGCTTCAATCATTGTTCCCTGGGCCAAGCTCGTGCCTTCACCCAGCGTAGTTCGTACGTTGAAGTTTGTAGGGAACAGCACCTTGACTAGAAAACTAGAGAATATGCTTCCACCAATCTGCGCTGATACCAGTAGGAAGGCGCGGATGGGACTCAGGGCGCGGCAGAGCAGCATGGCAAAGGTCACGGCGGGGTTGAACAGGCCACCAGAAATACGGAAAAAGACCCATACGTTGACCATGAGGGAGAAGGCAAAGACGAGAGCAATGTACAGAAGCACAATAGGTGAGAAACCGGCCGCCTCGTTGGTTGTGGTGTTGGACTGCGGTGCTGCAGCAGACCTGATGTTGGCGACTTGAGTGCCGGAAAAGGCAAAAAAGAGGAACATGGTGGTTCCCACAAACTCGCCAACGAACGCTACAAAGTCTATTCGTTTGGTTAGGATGAGTCAAGAGATACTCTATGTGAGGCTTTCAAAAAGGGGAGACAACTTACGGTTCTTGGCATGACTTCCCATCCAGATCATCCAAGGCAGCCTGATAATGTTCTCGGGCCTTGGATCAATGGGTGGGTACGATTTACCCCCACTTGTAGTCCACATGGCAGGGTAGCGAGCAGGCGACTCTGTGTAGTATGGGTAGTACATTTCGTAGTTTGGCTTGGGCGGCGTGTCCACATAGGCCGGGTGCGAGTACGGATCCACGCTGGGCCTGCGTACCGGGCCATAGCGTGAGTTTCGCTCTGCAAAATTGGTGTACGAAGCCGGAGGGCGTGAGTGCATTCTGCTGTTGCGATTTTGATACATATGGGACATTCGAGGGTCCTGCATTTCTTGTGGGCTCTCTTCTATAGAGGCTGTTGGATGAACCGAGGGAGGAAAAGGCATAGTCTGGGATACCCTTCGAGGACGTATAGGCGTGCTTGCGGAGCTTCGCGCTTGGTTTGGAGGAGCAGTTGGTGTTTCGGGTTCAAAGTGAAAGTCGAAAGGTGCTGGATGAGATTGAGGTGGTGAATGTAGAAGCTCGCGCCGAGACTCACTGGATCCGCGCCCAGGTAGTACCCCAGGAGACTCCATTATTGGACCGTCAGAAAGATGCTGGCCATAGTTGTGGACCGGGGGACTGTTCAGTTGCGACATGAAGGTATATGCTTGGCGATGCGAGTGGCCGAGACTTGGAGGTGTGTGGTGATTAGGCTGGTAATAGTAAAAGTAGCTGATTGTATGTGGGCTGTTCAACGAAAGGGAACACCGCCGATCTTTATGTTGTAGCTACGAACATGAACGAGGCCTTGAATAAGCCTCCTAACTACCTCATGTAGCTCGGAATCATCTCCTGCAGCCCTCAACCAACCCCTCTAGATTGTCTCATTCGCCGATGAGCGCAACAAATGGCGCAACAGTTCCAGGGTCCCCGTATCAGCGTCCAGGCCATGATAGAAATGACGTTTTCACCGAACTCGGCAAGGGAAAGACTGAAGAGGCGCATTGCCACAGCATGGGTTGACTTGTAAAAAGAAGCATGCATTGCCTTGCCTAGCATATGTGTGTGGGGGAGATAACTGGCATGGCCAAGACAAGTATAAGGTCGGTGGGTTCTGGCGAATAAGGACGCAGCATGGCTGTAATGATAGCCTACCCGAGACAGGAATGCTTGTGCTTATAGCGCGATCAGGGTACTTGTAGCTAACTACGTAGCTGCCCTGACATTGGTCGTAACGTGGACGTTCCGGTTTGGTATGGAGGCCCCTGTTGTACAGAATCTTGGCGATCTCGGTACCTGTTTTTTGCACAAAAGCAAAACCCCCTGTGAATGTTAATACCGGAGGCGTTCAGGATGGCCCGACAATGACGAAGGTGCGGACGGCTCGGCTTCTAAGAGTTCTCAATCTGCAGCCGTGTCAAAGTTGTAGGTGTGCAGGGGCGAGCGAGCATTGCGTAGACTGAGACGCGGTTGTGGCGTCATAGGAATGTGAATACCATGTGGATGAATACGGCATCGGCATCGTCCATGGGCCGAAATTGGTGGAAAACTCGCGCAAGCCCAGCGTACATTGCTAGACCTAGTGTTGAAGGCTGGTAGGCTTGGTCAAATGCGAAGATGCGCCGTGGTCAACGTTTAGTACAGCGAGGAAGCGTCAGGTAGCAATCGGGTGCGAGCACGAGCGTTGCCTTGGGTA
The DNA here is from genome assembly GCF_000359705.1 of Exserohilum turcica Et28A. Taxonomy (NCBI): domain Eukaryota; kingdom Fungi; phylum Ascomycota; class Dothideomycetes; order Pleosporales; family Pleosporaceae; genus Exserohilum; species Exserohilum turcicum. The sequence goes on along the minus strand of NW_007359914.1, from coordinate 1,136,297 downwards.
GATCTGCTTGATCCTCCGGGCGGATCTCGGAGTCTTTGCATTGACGGTCGCTGGTAACATGTTTCACCTATCTAATTTCGTGAGTGGCGCACATCAACCAGCCACCAAACTTTAGCAGTAGTCTGACACTGACAGCGTCTAACCGCAAATTGCAAGCTTGGTGAGACGGGGTTTGGCCGCTAAGGGCAGATAGTGTCGTACATGCGGTGGGCTAGTCTGGGTTTGCCTTGCGCGTCCTTCAGCCCTACTTTTTGTCATATGCGTATGCCAAGAAAAGACCCCAGCCTGTGCAGACACGTGCAGTCTGCTTGTAGCCACAATGAGGGGTGAGAATCAAAAACGGATAGTAACGGCGATGATCGAGGTCAAATATAGAAAGACTGATAGTGAAGCGGGAGGCGGGAGAACGTGATTGAGTAGATTTTGCTTTTCATTCATTACAACGCATGGGTTGCCGACATGGGATGTCCGTTGGCAGCACTAGAAATGCGGTTACTTCTGCTCGCCTTGGCCGGAAGCCTCAGATTCCTTGATGACATCGTCACTGTGTAGCGGTCAGTCTGGATGTGCTTTCACCCAGAGATATCACGGATTACTGACATGTGCTTTTCCAGCTCGTCCATGTGCTTCTTTTGCTGTCGGAGCTTCTCCTTGATGCCCAGAAGCCTGCAGACAGTCAGCAACATGCCCTCCAACCCCGAAGACTATCCCGCCGATGTGTAGTTTGCGAATGGTGTTGCTGGCGGTCCCGGGATGCACCTACTTGGCCTTCTCCTCTTGACGGATGTAGAGCTCCTCGGCGGCAGCCTCGCGCTTGGTAAAGGCGTCACTAAGAACCCCGTCAGCACCAGTTGCAAGCTTTGTCAGCACAGATTCGGGTTTGCATACCCGCCAGCCATGCCCGTGGGTCTTGAGGCCCCAGAGCCGGTAGCTCCCTCTGTTAGGCGCAGAGCAGACGCGGAGAAGTAGCGGGGGGCGGCGATTGCGCGCGCGCTCTTGATGATGGAAGTGCGAAGCATTGTGCAGGACTGGGTGAGGGAGGGGTGGAATTGAGAGGGTGAGGAGTGTTTGGCGTGGGGGGTGAATGCAATTGATGGGCCAGCTGAGTCGAGGTGGAGTGACTGCAATTGGCGCCTGGCGGAGCTTGGACATGTGCGTCATCGGCCAATGGAAAGCACGTGACGGCGGCTTGTCTTGGGCAAGGCTCAGGCCAGACGCCCATCTGGACCCTGATTGAGCGGATACGGGCTTCAGGCGACCACGGCGAAGGGCGTGCATGAACATGTCGAGCATGCCACGCAGCGCGTATACACAACATGGCCACGAGCATCCACTGCAGCGTCCAGCTAACAAGACGGCGCCAGGCCAAACACCGCCTATGTGTCGCGCCAGCCTCGAGGGCGCAGTGCGTGTGGCTGCAGGCGGGCACTGCGCCCACGGCCAGAGCATGTCACCGGCCTGCCACGACTGTCGTGAAGCCGCCCGCCGCCCCCCATGATGTATGCAGCGACGCGGCCGTTCTGGCGTTCAGCGGGCAGGCCAGGGCCAATGCACGCCTCCCAGGAGCAAAGGCGATGCCCAGTGCTCGCTGTAGCGTCGACGGACGGCCGTGGACCTGTCATGGCGGGCGTGTGCTGTGGGGCAGCCGTGTCGGCCTCGCACGCACCTCGCACGGGGGCGCACACGGGGGCAGAGAGGCCAGAGAGAAGAAGACGGCGGCAGCACCAGGCGGGCAGCTGGGCGGCGGGCAACAGGCAACGGGCGCTCTGGCGGTGACGGGCGCTGCCTCGCCCGTCCAGAGAGGCCAAAGTGAAAGGTCGCGCCTGTTCTGGGCCGTGTGAAACGACCAAGGACAGGCAGGCGTGATCGACGCCAAGCCGAGTCGGGTTCTCTCTGCCTCCAAAGTCCCCTCCTCTGATAACTCAACCCAAAGTCGCCCTTGACTACGACTCCTGCACACCGTCTTCTCGTCCGCACCCTCATCGTCGCCTTACCACCACCACCACCGCCCCAACACCCCAAACACCTGCTCTCCCTCTGCTCTATCTCTTCTCTATCTCTTCTCTCCTTGTAAGTCAGTCACCGCATTTCGTCATCCCCCCCCAGGCCCGTCGACAGCTGCAATTTGCGCCCTTTGCCGCCCCGACGACGACAACGACGACACCCGCCGTGCCCGTCATCTGCACGCAGCCACGCAGCCCGTCCGCTCCACCGCTCTCGCCATGGTTGTCGTCGCGGCGGTGCTGTCGCGGCGCTCTCCTTGGAGAGCCGTGGGTGACAGGTTGAGCCGCCCCTCTTTGCGCCCACCGCCGTTAGGTGCAAAGGCTACGCAGGCAATTGCCACAGCTCCACTTGCCGCCTCGTCCGCGCCCTCACCACGACATGCAGAGAGCAGCACGCAGCGGCGGCGGCATCCAAGCGGTGTGCTCCACCATGGCAGCAGCGCACACTGAGGGGCTTGCCGCTCGGCCATGACGATAGCGTTCTGATTGCGCTCTTTCCGCGCTCTAGCCCGGTCCGCGTTAGCTAACAGCCATGCATTTAGACTAGACATCACAATGGGTTACGAAGACTCCGTGTACCTGGCCAAGCTGGCCGAGCAGGCCGAGCGTTATGAGGGTAAGCGCACCTGCACGGGGCCGCGACTTCACAAGCTAATCGCCTGCGGCAGAGATGGTTGAGAACATGAAGGCCGTTGCCTCTGCGGACCAGGAACTCTCCGTCGAGGAGCGAAATCTCCTTTCCGTTGCCTACAAGAACGTCATCGGTGCTCGCCGCGCGTCCTGGAGAATCGTCACCTCGATCGAGCAGAAGGAGGAGTCCAAGGGCAACGAGGCCCAGGTCAACCTTATCAAGGAGTACCGCCAGAAGATCGAGGCCGAGCTGGCCAAGATCTGCGAGGACATTCTCGAGTGCCTTGACGGACACCTCATCCCCTCTGCTGAGAGCGGCGAGTCCAAGGTCTTCTACCACAAGATGTAAGACGCACAACATGGACCACTTTTGGGCACCTGCTGACGATTGTGTCCTTGAACAGGAAGGGTGACTACCACCGCTACCTTGCCGAGTTTGCCGTTGGCGACAAGCGCAAGACCTCTGCCGACAAGTCTCTTGAGGCCTACAAGGCCGCCACCGAGGTCGCTGCCTCCAGCCTTGCCCCCACCCACCCCATCCGCCTCGGACTTGCCCTGAACTTCTCCGTCTTCTACTACGAGATCCTCAACTCGCCCGACCAGGCTTGCCAATTGGCCAAGCAGGCTTTCGACGATGCCATTGCTGGTAGGTGCAAGATGCGCACATCCTCAAAGACCAAGCTAATCGCAACACAGAGCTCGACACCCTGTCTGAGGAGAGCTACAAGGACTCTACCCTCATCATGCAGCTCCTCAGGGACAACCTGGTACGTTTTCAGCAGGCGCTTGGATAAGCGTACACGTGCTAATTCACTTCAGACCCTCTGGACATCTTCCGAGGCCGAGCCCTCTGGTGACGCACCCGCCGCCGAGCCTGCCACCGACGCGCCCAAGGCTGAGAGCAGTGAGGCCCCCGCCGAGCCCAAGGCATAAAGTCGAAAAAATATATCAGACGCAAAAATGACCGGGATTAATGGCACGGTGTATCTTGGTAAGAATCAATGATGCCTTGGTCATCGTTTTCTAGTCGCATGACAGGTATATCCATGGGGCTTCTGGCCGGGAGCGCTTTATTAGACTCCAAATTCTTAACCTCTCTACACTTCATGCGCCCAACTATTTTCCAAAGTCATCCCAGCCCCACAAACATGCGTCATATCCAGTCCCCGCTTGTATGTTCGTCACCATTCATGATTTCCGTCAGTCCAAGACTTAGATGATGATATCGACTTGGTTGTTGGCACGTCTAGGTAGTATAGTTACTCCTGACTTGGCCGTTACAAAGAGTCCCCTCAACAGACTTGTAATTAAACACTATTCCCTTCTTTCAACCTACAGTAAACAATAACAAATCGTTGCAAATATCCTATCAAGTGAGTGATGAGCTAAAAGAATTGATACTGTGTAGATGAGTATGTACTCGCACTGTGACTGATATGCTGAAGACTGAGTGACGTGCTTGGATATCCTGCCATGGCAGACAGACGTACAAGTACAATGAAGTAACATGAGTTGATTGAAATATTGAGTATGCGGTGCTGCTTGTTCTCACAAGTCATGTTCGTCCATGCCTTGGCATGGTCGTTCTGGCGTCGACAGCTCAGCTGTGCCTTTCACATGATTATCACACGGCCTCAAGATGTGTCGGGAAACTGTCTGTGGAAACTTGGGGTACTAGAGTCTGGTAACGGATTTGATAGGTTCGTGTTGCGCACTGGCGCATTTCATAGTGAGGGGCACAGGGGCCCTGGGACATTGGCGGCAGCTGAAAGAGCCAGATCATAGAAGAGACTCCAGTATCAGAGGCGCAAAAACTTCACGAGCAAAATGTGGCAACCATATGAACATTGTGTACTTATATTCTAAGCAAGAAACGTTATACAACCTGTGTATTTTTGATGTACAGTCCCCAACCCCCACTTTATGCGTGCCACAGCCTGGCAATAGCCTCGGTAATGCCGACGTCGTTGGTCTCAAACGAGTAGAGGGCAATACCCAGAGTGACGGTTCCGATACGGAGAGCCCACATGGAGAGGTTGCGGACGAGGGGGACACGCTTCTTAGGGAAGTAGTCAATAATGCATGCCCTGGATATGTTAGTCCACACATGTCGGTAGTGGATGTGTGCTTGTAATGGGCTCTACATACTCGAAGCCAATGTGCGAGTGTACGACGAGGAGTGCGCAGAGAATTGAGTCGGTAATGGGGTTGAGCGATCCAGCGGCGAAGGGTGCAATGGTCAAGGGAACCAGACCAGCGGAGATGATCCTAGACCACTGTCAGCGGGTGTTCGTGTAGTATACAGCGCAAACGTTTCAGCCCTCCTCTTGCACATGTCCAAATTCTCCCAAACAAGTCGACTGCCATACCTCTCAAAACTCCAGTGATAGCTGCCATGCGTATAGTCTGGCGCGGGCACAGGCACGGGGTCGTTGGCGGTTCCGACAATCTTCTGGGGAAGCGGGGGCAAGATCTGCTTGCGCTGGGTGGCGTGGAAGGCGGCGACGCGGGTGGACTGGGGAATGGCCGAGCGCTGGAAAGCTGGTCGCAGCTGCTGGGCAAGCGGGCGGTTCATGGTGGAGGTGGCTGTCGACAGCATGCGCTGCGAGGCTGTGGGCTGGGCGCAGGCCTGCCTGAAGAGAGTGGGACGCATCATGGAAGCCATTGCAGTGGTTGGAGAGGCACAGGCGTGGGCAGAGGCAGTGGGAGGTTGCAAGACGATATGTCGGAACGGCGAACAGATGTTGACGACAATGCCTCGGATGAGCACTGCTGACGTCCCTGTAGCGCTCATTGGCCAGCGGTGGAACCCGGGAAGTCCCGTGACAGCAGATTTCGAACGTCAATCAACCTCAACCTAGGCCAAGCTGCAGCTCGACGAATCTCAACCCCAAACCCCCCCATCACCGCCCCATCTCCCATCGTCCCCCGCACCCAGCGAGCAGACGCAATGGCTTCCCGGCGGCTCGCACTCAACCTGCAGCAGAGCATGCGCTCTCGCTCCGCCATCAGCGCCGTCAAGTCATCGAGACAGTCGCCTTTGACACGAGGCCTGGCCACACCCATTTCCTATGGCGCAAAGACCGAGTCGACCACGCTCAAAAACGGCTTCACGGTATGCCACACACGCTGTGATCCGTCAGGACTGCAATTGACCCCAGTGTGCAGATTGCTACCGAGCACTCCCCGTGGGCCCAGACTTCGACCGTCGGTGTGTGGATCGACGCAGGAAGCCGCGCAGAGACGGACAAGACCAATGGAACTGCACACTTCCTGGAGCATCTTGCTTTCAAGGTACGGACACGCGGCTGGCAGCCAATGGCAGTGCGGGGCGACAGGAATGCTGATGTAGAGACGACAGGGAACCCAGAAGCGCACTCAGCAGCAATTGGAACTCGAGATTGAGAACATGGGCGGCCACCTGAACGCCTACACCTCGGTACGTGCGCCCGAAAGAGACGCATCTACACGACGGATATTGATGACGTGACAGCGTGAAAACACCGTCTATTACGCCAAGGCCTTCAACAACGACGTCCCCGCCGCCGTCGACATCCTCTCAGACATTCTGCAAAACTCCAAGCTCGAGCCCGCCGCCATTGAGCGCGAGCGCGATGTCATTCTCCGCGAGCAGGAAGAGGTGGACAAGCAGCTCGAGGAGGTTGTGTTCGACCACCTCCACGCCACGGCTTTCCAGGGCCAGCCCCTCGGCCGCACCATTCTCGGACCCAAGGAGAACATCCAGAGCATCCAGCGCGCCGACCTCGAGAACTACATCAAGACCAACTACACTGCCGACCGCATGGTCCTCGTCGGTGCCGGCGGCATCCCCCACGAGCAGCTCGTCGACCTTGCCGAGAAGTACTTTGCCAACCTCCCCTCGGAGCCCCAGGACTACTCGTCAAAGTCGATCGCTGCTGAGCAGAAGCAGAAGCCCGACTTTGTTGGATCCGAGGTCCGTCTCCGTGACGACACCATGGGCACCGCCAACATTGCCATTGCCGTGGAGGGTGTCAGCTGGAGCGACCCCGACTACTTCACCGCACTGGTAACACAGGCTATTGTCGGTAACTGGGACCGCGCCATGGGTACCTCGGACTACCTTGGCAGCAAGCTCAGTAACTTTGTCTCGCAGCACGGTTTGGCCAACAGCTTCATGAGCTTCTCCACCAGCTACTCTGACACTGGGTAAGTTGCGATATGAAAAAGCAAAACAAGTATAGGAATGCGGCTAATATATGCTAGTCTCTGGGGTATCTACCTTAACAGCTCCAACCTGACGCAGCTTGATGACCTTGTCCACTTCACTCTCCGCGAGTGGACTCGCCTTTCGATGAACGTGACTTCGGCCGAGGTTGAGCGTGCCAAGGCCCAACTCAAGGCGTCGATTCTTCTCGCGCTTGATGGCACGACTGCTGTGGCCGAGGACATTGGCCGCCAGATTGTGACGACGGGTCGCCGGTTATCACCCGAGGAGGTTGAGCGTGTTGTTGGCCGCATCACGGAGAAGGACGTGATGCAGTTTGCACGCAACAGACTATGGGACAAGGACGTGGCTATTTCAGCCGTTGGTCAGATTGAGGGTCTGCTGGACTACAACCGCATCCGGAACGACATGAGCAGGATGCTTTCATAAAGCAAGCAGACTAGTCAGGAGACGAGAAGGAAGGGGGAGTGAGGGGGTGAGAGAGAGAGAGAGAGAGAAAGGCAAAGGAGGTGTAGAGAGGCATAGAGTTGGCAGCTGTGAGCGTTTTCTGAACAGCATGCGAAACCTGTATTTTGTGTACACTTAAGTCGAATTTTGACAAAGAAGATATCATTCAGGTTTTTTTTGTGTTATGATATTGATGAGTAATGTATAGAAAGTGCAGTGTATTCTAGGTAGATGCTTGTGTCAAACAAACAAACTAGCCTATAAGATGGCGTCATGTTCTCCTTTGATTGCCAGGGTCATGCATGAGTCAATTACCTGGGTGGTCTTCCATCCGTTACATGACCATAACTTGGATTCTCATAGTCGCCAAAGCACGCATAGTCGTAATCAGCCAGCTCAATCTGCTTGTGCATGACGCGGAGAAACGTGTCCATGTCACACCATCCGTCGTCTCGAAGGCCGCACTCGACATGGCTTTTGCCCAGGGGAATAGTCCTCTGGTTGAGGATGAAATGGACGTAGCTTGTCGGGGGCCCATCGAGGTAAATGTGCTCGGCGCTTGTGCGTTTGGGATTCACAGGGGCAGGGGCCTTGATGACTTCAATGTCGAGGCGGCCGGCAAAAGGCTGGAGGTGGGAGAGGATGAATTGACGGTCGTGCTTGATGTGGGTTGTGGGGAGGGAGTCGTTGAACTGGGTGAGGCCAAAGGCAACGAGGATGCTGAGGATGCCGGCGTCGTGGCTGAAGTCGAGGTTGAGGGCTTGGTCAATGGGAAATGTGACCGTGTTGTTGTCCAGTGTCACGTTGATTTGGGCCGTGGGCGAAGTGATGACGTGGTGTTGCATACGGGCGAGGACTTCTTCGACGTAGCCTATTCGATATGGTTAGTTGGATCATGACTTGGGGTCTATTTATACATACCTATGCCGATGGCGCGGCCAACGGGCGAGGCAAAGCCTGTGCCGGCTTGGAAGCCAATGTCGAGAGAGTACTCGAAGCCTTGCCATTCTTCGTAGGTGAAGATGCCGCACCAGTGGGAGAATCCTAGCGAGACTGTTTCGTAGGAGCATAGGGCTTGCGCGTTATCTGGGGGCTATTAGTCAGGCCCAGGTTGGTTGAGAAAAACCTACATGTATCCTTCAGAGTCCAGTCCAGATCACCAGTAATATTGCTCTTGATTCTTTGGTGGGCATCATGCAGATATACACCAACCCAGTCCATGAGCGCGTCCTTGCTCGACTGCCAGCTGGAATGATTGCACTGCTTGTAGCCAGCAAGCGTATTGTTGAAGCCTGGTGCTTCAATGGCAAGTTCCAGCGTTGCATTCTGGGTCCAACCCAGCCCAAAGAAGCCGGCAAGAAAATATTCTGCCGATTCTGTCATGCGGCGCTGCGTAGTGCTCCTTACAACAATCTTGGATCCATTGTTGGGATACAAGTGACCATACTGATAGTAGTGTAGAGTACCAGACTGAAAGAGTTCGTATTTTCCGTTGGGAACCAGAATCTCAGCGCCGAGCAGAAACTGCCAATCGTTGAGGAAGGAAAGCGGACCGTGGCCAGTAAATTTGCCAGCTGCATCTGCAAGCTTCTTGCCCAGAGTACGCTCGGCAGCATCACCACTGACTTCGGGGTACCGACTGCCATGTCGATGGACCATGTTGAGCCATGTTACGTTTGTGCCCGGAGGAATCGGGTATTCCTTGACGCCGAAACCGCGGGGATTAGGAAAGTAGGGACTCAGGTTGGCCAGGCTCTGGAAGATATTCTTGTTGTCTGGGTTACCCGGAATAGGCATTTGCGTCTCCAACGGCGTGTTTGGTATGTACGATACACCGGCAAAGGGCGCAGCGTTGGTCTGGGCAAGGAACGGGGCAGCGCCCGTCTGGGTTGGGCCTTGGAAATGCCCGTCATCGGTGACAAAATAGTCTGGAACACCAGCAGACTGTGCAGTAGGGGTAGCGTGAAGCGGAATCTGCGGTCCAGAAGCACCACCTTGTCAGAGTCAGTGGATATCCTTGACATGGGAAATGTCATGTCAAAACGGATGAAAATCACACGTGTTGGTGGGCGAGAGATACGCACCAAAGTTGGCGGGATGGAATGAGTGGAGGAGCTGTAGCGAGCGCTCCAGAAGGCCATGCATGGTGGGGTAGCTGCGAATGCGAACTCTTGTTCGACAAGGCAGAGGTGGCTGTCAAAGCCAGTCTAGCACGTGTGGGATGTAGGATGCACGCGCTCCCAAGTGAGGGTTGGTTGGCACGCGTTGCTGCCACTACTGAGGTGGTGAAGCGTTCAGTTTGTCAGGAAGCAGCAGCTTGAGCTTTGGCCACATGGCTAGAGTTTCCGTGACGCAATGCCCGAGGGATTGCACGGTATCCATGTTCAAACAACCCCCCTCCACCTCAGCCCTCGACATGCGACAGGGCATGTCAGGAGGCGCTATATAGGGAAACAGGCACAAAGGGAATCCGGGGTAGACGATCCTCAAGGGACTAGAGCAGATCTCAACAAAGTCACCATGAGGCTACTGCTACCTGCATCTACAAGGCAAAGGCGATTCCCGCACACGAGCCCGTCGGTAATACTCTAGTGGCATGGAATGACTTGGCAGATACGAGCATTTCGCTGGGTGCACCATTGGAGAGACGGGCGTGGGGGAGAGAGGCTTTATACTGCTCACGCTGCATCTCTAGCAGGAATTGTGCAGTGATTAACATGGCAATAGTTAAACAACCCACCACTAATAGCTATCTCACCCACCTCAAAGCTAGGGTCTACATTAGGGGCGCGTCATTTAAACTCTATAGAGTTAGCACTATAATTAAATAACTTAGCTTTTTTTTATAACTTACTAAGTAGCTAAATAATACCTATTGAGTAGAAAGCGCTAGTGCTATATTTTAGGCGAGCTAGGTAGCCTCTAAGCTATTTTAACCTATAATATATAACGCATAGAAATTATTAAAATATACTAAAAACTTTATTAATTTTACGTTTTATTATATTGCTTACTACTTATAACGTAGTTCACAAGTAAGTTGCTAACCTAAGTCACTAACGCCCTACTAGCCTATTAACTTTATTACTATAACGCGTGATGTCTTAATAACATAACTATCTATTAATATATTGTAAATCTTACTATTAACTTACTCTTTTTAATGTTTAGTTATAATATATTTAGAGTATAAACTATACTACTACTATCTATAACGTCTTATAAAGAACTCTATCTAATTAATGAACTAGAAAGCGCCCTTAATGCAAATATAAGCTAAAATTAAAGCGTCCAAATAAGCTAAAAGAGGAGGCTATAGTTAAGCGTATTTTTAAAAAGTCTATATAAGAATTTGCGCTTATAATGCTTGATATCTAAGTAATAGCTTATAAAATATTAAAAGAGCGTAGTAGCAACGTTATTAGTAAGAACTAGGTTAATAACTTTATTGAGTAGACTTCTAAGCTTCGTACGCGCTAAAGCTATTCTTATAATTACTAGTAAGCTGCCTATAAGAATCTAGTAGCTATCTAGCGCTAGTTTAACTTAGTCTAGGTAATAAGGTAGAAGTAGGGTATTATAGATAATAATATCTATAACTTTAATAAAACTAGCTTTATAATAAGTAAGATTTTATTATAGTTAGTTATTATAGGATTAAAAGAATATAGAAAAAAAAGTAGATATAGCTAAGTAACTATAAGTAGGTTACAATAATCTAAGGCGTAGGCGCGTTAGGTTGCTAAATACTACTCTTTATTATCTTTATAGGTAAGGTGCTTATTAACGTCTAGTTTAAGATTTTGCTTACTAACTAAGTTCTTAAAGTTAGTTTTAATAGCTAAACAAATAATTAGCTTAGTTTTACTTAGTTAGAGCACTTTAATACCTATATAGAGAGCTCTACTATAGGTAGGTATTAACTACTTGTCATTAATAGCTATAAGAGCTACTACTCTATTAATTTCTAAGATCTTTGCAAGGAGAAGAATATTATACTTCTCTATATACCTACGCACTTATCTTACCTATTATAGCCCCTTAACGTTGCCTACTTCTCGCTATTAAAGCGCAAGTATAGCAACTCTATTTTAGGCTTAGCACGTAACTGCACCTACTATATTAGTAAAAAGACCTTTTTACTAGCCTTTAAGACTACTTTTAAGCAGTCTATTATAAAGGAGAATATCTAAGCTAGCTTTAGAGGCGCTAGTCTAGTCCTATACAACCTATAGGCTATGCTATCTAAGCTTAATATAGTAGTGTAGACACTTATATAATTACTATAATAGGTAGCTACCTAGTAGGCACAGACACTACGCAACGCGCGCGAAGTTAAGTCTTAAATTAGTCTTATTTAAGAGAGCGTAAGAAAACGCTATAGGTCTTTTACTAATCTCTTTACTAAGTAGATTATATAGCTAAGTAAGAGGGCCTAGTAAATAGTATATAAAATAACGCTTATAATAGAAGAAATAGGTACGCTTTAAATAGCTCTTAATAAGTTAAATAAGCGTAAAAGCTATAAGTAGCAATATATATAGATAGAAGAGACTATTACTATAAGTAAAGTATAAAAAGTATTAGCTAAATAGGTAAGTAGTAGTTGTAGTAATAGTAAAAGTGCGTTAAAGAGGGTGCAAGGAGAGTGGTAGTGCAAGCGTTGTAAGTAGACTAGACACAACGCTTGTACCTACGTAGTCAAGATAAATAGTGTAAGTAATAGTAGCAATTCTAATTATAAATTTAGTATATTACAATAGTTTATTAACTATAATAAAAAACTATAATAACGTGTTAATATAGATGTGGTAGTGGGGCGTTAGCGACTCGCTTAGGTTAGCGACTTACTTGTGAACCACGTTATACTGATTCTAAGTTAAAACTAAAGTTATTAAGTAACGCCTTTACTTATAAAGCTACTTTCTATAAAGCTACTTTTTATAAAGCTACTGTTTATAAAGTTATAGCCTATAAAGCAATAGCTTATAAAGCTATATAGCTTAAGCCTTTATACCATAAGTAAAGTACTAAGCGTATACTATACTAATAAAATTATAGTAAGCTTTATAGTATTATAGAGTATAAAATTAATAGTTTATAAGAGGTCTTACTTATCAATTATAATTACTTACTACTACTCAAAGTTCTGTATAATAGCTATAATAAAGCTTTTAATATAGTTAATAAGTGAGCTAAAAACTATAGTGTTATGTATAATTAATATAAGAGACGTAGTAAGGTAGTAATTTAAGTTATAATACAGAGGGGTGACACGAAAAAAACGTCACTAAAAAAGTGGTTATTTTAAAACTGTAATATATAGCTGGAAAAGATAGCTAAAAATAAACGAATTGCAGATCTAGAAAGCCAAGATCTGCTAGTTTGGCATGGTGGACCCAGTATTTGCTTAGTCAGCAGCCCTGAGCGAACTAAAATCCCCAAACTAGAAGCTTGAATAAATCTAAACATAATATCTAGATTACTCTATTGTTTTTATATAAAAGGGTCCAAGTCTAATATATATTATAGATCTATCTTTAATCTCTAAGCTCTGACTGTTATAGTATACCTTTACTAGTTAGATCACGTGATATATAGAAGAGTCTGATTTTTTAGAGTATATTTATTCCTCGCTAAGAATAGAAGCTAATATTTAGTGTACCAGCCCTTAGCTTCTACTGCAGCTTGCCAACGCCTAGGTAGAGATAAAATACAATTATCTATATCCTGTTGTGGAATAGCTTGCCACTCTTCAAAAATAGCCCTAGTAAAAGCCGCTATACTCTTCTGGTTATTACCTAAGCCTAAAAAGGATCTAGATCTTTTAGATGTATGGTTTTTAAGTAAACTCTGTTAGAGATATAAGCTAGTCAGCTGATCTCTAGCAGAATCCGGGTGCTTGGCTAAAACCTAGATTCTATCATTAGTCTGCCAAGACTGTGATAAAAGACTGTAATAATCGATCAACATACATCTGATCGATCAAACAGATATCTATTACGCTAAAGATTACGCAAGCTATTACGTGGCAGATTCTTCTAGAATCTGATATAGTCAAATATATATAGTAGTAGATCAGCTAAGTAGATAGAACTAGAGGAAACCCAANAGTCTACTAGACAGTCAATCAGATCACTAGTTTTACTTCAGTTACTCAATCCTCCTCTCCCCTAGCAAATACCTGCCGAGTGCTAGATTCTATCGATCAACC
>NW_007359914.1:1114000-1117443 GCF_000359705.1 Exserohilum turcica Et28A | reverse complement strand
ATCAGCTAAGTAGATAGAACTAGAGGAAACCCAACAGTCTACTAGACAGTCAATCAGATCACAGTTTTACTTCAGTTACTCAATCTCCTCTCCCCTAGCAAATACCTGCCGAGTGCTAGATCTATCGATCAACCAGAGCTACCGCTGATATATCAAGTAGCTCTACCACTCCTTAACAAACTCCACACATTTTCTATTGGATTAAGATCTGGACTGTAAGGTGGATAAGGGAAGACTTCAATTGAATTTCTTTTAAACCAGCTGAAAACGTTTTCAGTAGTATGCATTCTGAAGTTATCCTACTGAAACTTCCAGCCTAGATAGTAGTTAGTTATATCTATAATATATCCGAATTTGGGATTTATAGCTCTTTAATTAGGTGTGCTAGATTAATTCTTAGATATAAAAATATATATATTACTTACCTGGTTTTATATTAGGCTTTACTTAAGGTATTAGAACCTTACGGATATATTGGTGATTATTGAAGTTTGGAGAAGAATTTGGAGCCCGAATTACTACTAGATCAGATCTACCACCTATCCAAATTGCTCCCCAAACTTGGATAGTAATATCTCTAGCTATAACTCTATTAGTAAGCAAGCTAAAAATCGATTAAAATATTAATAAAATACTAGACTAAAAATAGATACCCTTAACCTATTAGGATTTTTTTTAATTTACATCTATTGGCTGTAGAAACTTGTTCTCGACCTTAGCGCTTATTTTGGCGTTTTCTTACATATTCTCCTCTATATCCTCGGCCTCTTTGGATTGCTGACTCATCTGAAAATATTATCCTATCTAATCCAATATTAGATAGATTTTTCAGCATATCCTTAGCGTATTTTAATCTATTTTTAGCTTTTTCTTTGTTTAGAATTGATTTTTTCTTTGCAATATCAATAGAATAGCCCTCTCTTTTTAAAAATCGCTGTAAAGTTCTAGTTGAAATATTGACGTCATTTTCAACTAATAATCGGCGATTTGTCTTTTTAGGGCTCCTAGTTAAGTCTCTATTAATAGATCTTTTATCTCTTTCTGAAAGCTTTGAAACTCCGCCTCTACTAACTCTTTCAAGCTTTCTTTTCTAATTTTTTTTCTTTTTAAATCGATAAATAGCGTCTCTAATAGCCTTAGGTGGCTGCCTAAGTAAAATAGATATATTTTTAATGGCTATATTTGCCTTTAACCAACGGGCAACTTCAGCTTCAAACTTTGAAAATTTTGGATCCATAGTGAGGAATTAAGAAATCACAAATTCAGGATAGAAAGAATCAAATATATAGTATATTATGACTAATCAGGCTTAGTAATACACTAAACTTAATTTAGTAACTTTGTCTTTAGAACTTAATATTTAATTCTAGAGAATTGCTAAAAATAGAAAAAAAACATGTCACGTGATCTCCTACATATAGACTATCACATATCTCAAAACTAAGCCTTTTTAAGTAAGGACTATTGTTTTACAATAAATGAAATTTTTATTATTTTAGTCTCCTATATTCTATAATTTTTCTCCGCTCAGAGCTGCTGACTAAGCGGGAGGTGGGCTCACTATGCCAAACTAGGAGATCTTGGCTTTCTAGATCTGCAATCCGTTTACTTTTAGCTCTTTTTTCTAGCTAGATATAAAAGTTTTCAAATAACAACTTTTTAAGTGACGTTTTTTTCGTGTCACCCCTCTGTATATTATAACTAATAAGGCTTACTACGCCTAAGTAAAAACGTAGTAAAAGTAAAATTATAGTAGAGTATATTATTATAAAAGATTCATTATCAATTAGGATTTTATTTACTTATAGAGGACTTTATATAACTAAAGAGTTAGTAGAAGATTAAATCATAAAAAAATCAAAACAGCTTTATCTATAATTACTTACTAGTTAAAGAAAAATTTATATTTGCTTAGTACTATAGAGGAACTTATAAAGCGTTACTAGAGAAGAGGTTAAAGGAAACTTAGGTAGTATTGTAAGGTCTAAATTATATACTATAAATCGTACACGCTAAGTTCTTTACTATCTAGGAAATATAATAATATAATAAGAACTAATTTATAGCGTACTACTATAAAAAACTAATTTCTAATATAAAAACTAAGTTACTTTTAAAGAAGTTAAAGTAAGAAAAGTATTAGTTTAAGTAAGTTTTTATTACTAGATTATTTGAGTGTTATAAGAATTCTACTGATTTTAGCGTATATGGACTTAAAAATAGTCCATATATATTATCTTCCTAGCTTAAATACTTATACTAATAACTTACTATTTATTAGTAAAAAAATTAAAGTATTTTAATATATTGCTAGGTATAGAATTAATATAGAGAACTGTATCACATATCTCTTTTTTATTTACTTACGCTACTTTGAAAACTTTAAATAGTTACTTGATATACTTATTATTAACTATATATATAAGATAAATACATACTACTTTCTTTTACTTAATTTTATTAGTTTAAATAAGTATAACTATATGATGTACGTAAGTGTTACGCTTATTCACTACTAAGATAAAGCTTTATTTACTTAGGTACTACGCTACTTTTAGACTTTACTTAAGTTAGAGAAAATTACTGTATACGTATAGCTAAGTAATCAAAATTAAGCTTTTTTAAATACATTTAAAGATAGTTTTAATCAACTTATACTCATACTCTATTAGTAGTACCTTAATATAAATTTTTTAAGCTACCTCTAGCTTAAGCTATTTACTAAGTTTAGTTATAATTAGGTTAGTAATAAGTTAGTAGATAGTAAAAGAACTACTAAGTTCTTTAACCTCTATCTCTACTTTTTTAACTTACTATTAAAAGCTAATTATAATACTAACTTAGTAGCTTATAAGTAGTAATTGAAAGTTATAACTACTTACTTAAAGTAGCACTAGCTAAATAATTACTATGATAAGTTAGTAAGTTAGTAAGTTATTATGTTAATTATAATACTTTTTTTAGCCTTACTATTACTAGTAAGGCTAAAGGCGCTTATTACGTTATTAAGTAATAGATAAAAGGCTCTAGTATTAATATTTTAACTCTTTTTTAACGTCTCGATAGCTTCTATCTTTCTTATAGTATTACTAACAATCTTATTAATATATAAAGTAATACTTAAATCTATTATAATACCTCAAATACTATTTTTGTAACGATGTTACAACTTCGCCAAGTATTGAGCTAATCCCAGAGCCGGATCGGAGGAAGTACCTGCCGCCCTTCATCAGCCATTCGCCCGAGGTCGGATCCGAATTCGGACCCGACTAGGATAGGTATATATTGAGACACTCCCTGTAGCTAGCTCTGTAGACTTTTGATATCCTTTCGTACAAGGCCTATAGGTGGCTTGTTGAATCTAGGCTCTTTGTGATCCCACGCACTCCCATATGCCTCTGAGTGATCCTACGACCGAAACAGATCCGACCTGCCCTTACCTG
>NW_007359914.1:1088877-1104420 GCF_000359705.1 Exserohilum turcica Et28A | reverse complement strand
CAGGGCAGGGCAGGGCAGGGCAGGGCAGGGCAGGGCAGGGCAGGGCAGGGCAGGGCAGGGCAGGGCAGGGCAGGGCAGGGCATGGGCATGGGCGTCGTCTCCCACGGCGGCCTGGCGGTGCAGCGGCGGCGGCGGCGGCGACGGCGCAGACGGTGCAGACGACGTCATGGCGCCCAGCGGTGCCTACCACTACTGCCGTCACAACTCCCAGCGCCCTAACCTCATGCTCATGCTCATGCTCGCATTTGGCCTGCACCAGTGCGAGTGCCTGTGCGACAGCGCCTGTGCTTGTCCGCGCCCTTCTCTCAAGAAGTGCCACGCCGCCCGCCGCCCGCCGCCGCCATTGCTTGCTGCTGCTGCTGCCGCTGCCGCTGCCTCTGCTCTGCCCTGCTCTGCTCTGCTCTGCCCTGCCCTGCCTGCTCTGCATCTGCCTCTGCCTCCTGCCCTTCTCTCCTGCCCCAGCTCTGCTCCTACCACCGCTGCGATCCACTGCTCCTCCACCCAGCCCGCTCCTTGCCTACCAACGCGTACCACCATCACCACCCCCCCAGCCGTGCAATTCCTGGCAACACTGCTTCGGCCACCACGACGCTAATTGACCGCTTCGAATCATCCGCCCTCATCCTTGCCGATCAACACAGCAAACCAAGGGCGTGCGCCGCTGCCACGAGAAGACCGCTCGCACGCCATAGCACCCGAGCACAGAGCCTGCCACTGCAGAGACTGCACTCTCCCACTGCGACACCATCACCGCGCCCGCCACTGCTGCTGTGTGACGGCGGGAACCAAAGCACAAAAAATAAAAATAACCCACCAGCGACAGACGACCAAAAAAAAAAGGCCCCCTCCCCACCACACGTCGACGCACCCCGGCCTGTCACTGCCTGCGCCCAAGCACCATCACGAGGCGGGTGCAGTCATACGTAGTACGCAGATTGATCAATTGCACCGCGCGCTATCGAGCGAGCATTTTGCCGCCCGCCGCCACGACGACATCGACGCACCACACACACAGCATCGCTGCGCGCTCGGAACACCAACCCTGTCGCTGCCAGGCCACGCTACCATCGCAGGGATTGTCGTCTCGGGAGACCCTGAGGCATCATCGGGTTTAGCTTCTGACCAGGGCTCCACCCACTCCTAGCATCCTTCCACATCAACCGTGTGGCTCCTCAGCCTTGGCTTGAACCCACACACGGCATCCTCTTGCCGACACTCGCCCACCTGGCTCCATTCCCTAAACCTACTCTCGGAGAGCCGCACTGTACTGTCTCGTGCAATGAACCCGCACATTTCAGTCTCCTCCTACCCGCCGCCTACTTGTACGCCCGACGACCGCCGACTGTCCTATCCCGACAACATGTCGACTTCCTCCTCCAACTCGTCCGTCAGCGACAAGGACATGGCTACCGACCCCACCCTCCAACCGCGGCCCCGTCTCGGCAGCAGGAAGTCGAGTGGCACCATTATAATACCCCGCGACAGCCCCAATGTCGAGATGAAGGAGGAGGAGGAGGAGTACGACGACGGCGATGCCAGGACCATGAGCCCTCGCCGGAGTAGTGAGGAAATCGAGAAGATGGGCCAGGACGCTCGCCAGGCTTTGATAGAGTGAGTTGACCGCCTTTGTCCCTCTCCCCCTCTCCCTCTCTCCCTCTCTCCACCATCCACGCCCACGCTCGTTGCCCGTCTCATGAATCTTGTCGCTGCGTCGACCGTCAACGACGCTCTGCCCGACACAATGGGTCGCGCGGCTGTCGCGTCTTGGGAGCTGGGGAGCGAGCTCGCTGCCCGCCTGCCCGCCTGCCACCCTCTTGCTGCCTGCATCAAGCTAACCCGTTTTCGCCAGACAAGCCAAAGCGCTCCAAGCTAGCCTTATGGAAATCGTTGACCGCGTCGAAGTCGTCAAGAACGAACACGAGAAGCTCGAGGGCGGCAATAGGTTTCTGCAGTCGTACGTGCACTCGTGGCCCATGATGGTGAACATGTCTCTGACTCATCCCAGATATATCGGCGAGCTCATGCAAACAAGCAAGCTCACGTCGGCCGGCGCTGGCAAGTCGACAAAGGTCAAGGGCAAAGGCAAAAGCATCAAATAACAATCAACACTCGCTCCTTCTTTGACAGGCCCTGCCAGCCTCTACCGTGTCGGCCTTGGACCCAATCCCCGACTCATCATGGACACGACGCGCCTATCGAATTCTCACTACCACGCAATCATGATGGTCTACTGCCTTACCTACTGACCATGGCCACCCACACACACGGCATCCTTCCAAATCCACGACACACCAATGTTGACCGCGTTTACGAGCATCTGCATAGCGGTACAGGACTGGGAAATCGACGTTCATCATCGTTCCACTTTTCGATTCAGCACACAGCTTCTGTCTTACCACGTTGCGACAAACATTTCGACTCGGCTTTTGCTTGGCTCGGTGCTTGTCGCTAAATTTGATTTTGCGAATATACCACGGCACAATTTCGCCACCCCACACTACTCATATTCGGTGTTACATTGTTTGGCCGACGCTTTTTGCCTCTACCCATATATTTTTCTTTCTTTTTTTCTGGGGGTCATGACGATTTACGGTGTTTCCGGAGTTGATCCATACCTGGGTTCTACATACTGCAGATGGCATATCGTGTATGATACGCACATCTTAGTTTTTTTTTCTGCTTGTTTTTTGGTTTGCTTTGGAGCTGCGACGGAAGAAAGAAAGGCTATTTTGATGATCATAGGATGTGTAGGACGCGACATTTTTCGAACCCCCTCATCAGATTCAGTTGGCGTCATTCAAGGGCTGGCAAAAAAGCCGAGAGAAAAAAAAACATGAGAAATAAGCAAGCGCACATGTGCACAATTGCAACAAAGCACGACATATCGCATTTGCACAAATTGCCATGAGTGAGAATGATGGGTGTGTGGGTGTACGTACACCAGTGATAGCAGAGAGCAGTCCTCCCCCCTTGGGAGGCACACCATACGATCAGGCCCCAACGTTTAAGATTGCGACATAGGAACGATCGCGATGGTTCCTTTGACTCCAACACCAGCTCCCTTTCCCCCCCCCTTCCAAGCGCCACCGAGGGATGGGAGGGGGGGGCGGGCAGGCGGGCAGGCGGGCAAGGCCAGTAGACCCGCGCATCCGTCCGTCCAGTCCGTGCAGCCACGGCCAACACCTCAGCCAACACTAAGCTAAGCTCACCTTGGCCCGCCCTGCCACCTAAATAGTTGGAATCCAAAGGCATTAATGCCCAAGCTAGCCGCACACCCCCAATCAGGCCCCAAGAGGCTTTGGAAAGAAAAGGTAAAAAAAGGAAAGGCAAGGTAAAAAAAATTAAAAAAGAGGGGACCAACCTCCTTGCTAACGGGGTAAAGTAAAATATACTGTACAACAGCAGTAGCAATAACGAACAATAACAACGACGCAATGCATAACACGCACACAAACACACACACACACGCGCGCGCCCCCTCACACGTACGCACGTACGCATGCGGGAGAGGAAAAAAAAGAGGGATGCGGTGAGCGTGCTTGGAGTGTATGTAGGGGGGGGGGGCAGACGATGGGTGGTGTGCTGCGGTACGGGTACGGTACGGTGCGGCATAAGATGGGTGGATGAGTGTGCGATTCATTTTCCATTCCGCCATCTTTTTGCATGCATGGGAATCGTCCAAGTTGTCGTCATGTGATGGCTGTCCCCCAGCTACTTGGAGGTTTTTTGTATGTGTAGGTGGGGAAGGCATGACTTGGTATATGAAAATGTATGTGATACCTTCACTGGCTCATAACCAAATAACTAACAGCCTTGTTGTATATACATGCCTATACATGTATACAACAAACTCTCCATCCAACTATCCCCCCTCGCCCTCCTCGCCTGTCCTTCCTCCAAGTACCTACCCCCCAGGAGCGGAACCCCCAAAATAAGTCCAAGCATGGGTCTATGGCATTGGCATTGAACAACGTCCCTCCATATCCACACATACATACCCAAGTGTACAGACAGGGAGACAGGGAGGCGGGATGAGGTAAGATGGGGTGAGATGAGATGAGGTGAGAGTGACAATAAAGGATATGCCCAAGTAATGTTTCGTTTCATCTTTTGGAAATGAGCATCGAATGCACACATGGGCTGTGGCTTGTCGCGGCGTGTATACCGCCCCTCCATCTATGTAAGTATGCCTGCTAGTGCGTCATGTGCGGAGAAACAAACCAAACAATAGAAATATCGACCTCATCAATTTACGTACACAGCAATGCTATCAAAATGCCAATCAGTACCCTATCCCACCTCTACTTACTAGCATCTCAGTACGCGCGTTGCAAACACGCCCTGTTGATGCTGTTGTGTGAGCATCAGAAACATCGTGGCATGCTACCCTGCTAGTAGCTGGATCGAAACGGGACCTTCACTATGTACTTGGTTCAATTGGCCCGGATGACTATTCCCTGGCCTCGCCGAAGATACACGTACTTATCTGGTTTCCCTGGCTCGTGTTACGGGGATGGAATGTTGGCGGTACGTGTACAGACACATGGATGAGTAGCGGGCAGAATGGGTCGAGGGCAAATCAGTATATGCTTCTCGCGCTTGTGGTAAAAGAAAGGCAGTGTAATGCTTCTGATGCGTTGGATAAGCGGGTACGATGATTGTTGCATGTCTCACAGGGTAGTAGACAGGACATGATGTGATAATCACTGGAAACCAGATGGACCCGTATATCCATGTGTATAGTCACCGCCGTCGAGATACAACTAGTTCACCAAACCAAGACACAAACGGTACGCATAGACAAGAAGAGGAACAAAAAAAAAGCACGACAAAGTCATACACAATGCATACCCAAACCACGCAGCCAAGCCGCGGAAGCATGCGGGAAATTTGCACCCAAGACGACAGAAAGCTTGTTATTCCAAGAAACTTTGTGTCTGAGAAGAAGGGGGGCGGAGAGGGAAGGGAAGGGTGGTAAGAGAAAAAAAAGAAGAAGAAAAAAACAGCGAGCTGAATCAGAAGGTGAAAGGAACAAAAAGAACCCACTCATACCTGGCACTGTAAATCTAGACGTACTGGTACATTTCTTTCTTGTCTCCTTCCCTTGTCCGGATTGTTAATTCCAACTTGGATCATCTTCCTGCAATGCATGTATGTAAGTGTAGATGTAGATATAAGTAGGAACAAGAAAGTAATTCTATCCCTTCCATTCCCCATTCCCTCATTTTCTCCCTCCCTCTATCTCTCCCTCTCTCTCTCTCTCTCTCTGTCTGTCTCTCTTCTCTTCTCCTTGATATACCCACCCGCCCACCCCCTCTCCTCCCAGAGTCCGCCCCAGACCACAGCCCGAAGAGACCAAAAAAAGAAAAGCATTAAAAATAGAACTCAAGTAAGTAGTAGAATAACACCCGCATAACTATATAGACTCCACATATATATATATCACGCCCACTCGATAATAACAACCCCGACATCATCCACACACACACACATAAGTACGTACAAAATCACACCAGTGCATGTGCGACGAGCCCGACACAGCGGAGGAGAATACGAGACGGTATGATTTGCGAGGCCAAGTTTGCCGGGTTATTTCGCGGGACGGGGGGGGGTATTAAGGTGGGCGGGCGGGCTTGCGCGCACATGTGCAGGGATGGTGGGGGGGTTAACGAGCGAGGGTGGGTGGGTGAGCGGAACCAAAGCAAAAGACAAGGGGGAGGCGTCGTCCGCCATCCGCTTCCACGGGTATTTCTTAGTACACCTAGTGGCGCTTGAGCTTGTCTTCGAGAAACGCCAAGCGAAGATGGGGTTAGGACTTGGGGCTAAGGGACGAGTAGTGTGTGTGTGTGTGAGTGTGTGTGGTGTGGGAGGGTGAAGGTTTCTGGTTGCTTGTGTCCTTGGTGGTTACAATATTTTCTTGTTGTTGTTGTTGTTGTTGTTTTCTTTACTTCCGTACCAATGAGACGCCGTGTGTTCATGTACGTCTTCCATGGGGCTTTCTTGGGTTGTGTCCCGTCATCA
This sequence comes from Exserohilum turcica Et28A, assembly GCF_000359705.1. Classification (NCBI taxonomy): domain Eukaryota; kingdom Fungi; phylum Ascomycota; class Dothideomycetes; order Pleosporales; family Pleosporaceae; genus Exserohilum; species Exserohilum turcicum. The sequence continues at coordinate 1,098,399 of NW_007359914.1, read as the reverse complement.
TGGTCATTCGGCGTCCTGACTCTCTTTTTCTCTCCAAAGGGAATGCGATCCGGAGACCGCCATCAACGGTAGATGCAAATCGATACATCTTATCTGGTATCGAGCGGTGCCATTGGCTTGCGGGACGGGACGCCGAACGAATACCATGGTGGCTGTCCATGTGTCAGGTATGCGTGGGATTGCTAATAGATGCTTGGCACGGGTCTACGGATACGAGGACTACATCTGTAGAAGCCTTGCGTAAGGGATTGAAGATAAAGACTTGAACTTGGGGTTTATTGGGGGGATAGTCTTGGTCAATACTTTGTCTCACCACATGCGTGTTGGTGTACTCTTGGAATACATTGTGACACTGCCTCTTCTCAGATGCTTCGACCTCACATGACCCATGGTGCAAATGCTCTTCAAGGCTGTTTTTTTAGAATACACAGTCATACGCATTTTCATCTGCCAGTGGATAGAAAGGTGTCGAGACTGAGAACTGGTTATTGCAACCATAAGATCCGCTGTTTCGATAACATAGCAGGATAAACTATACACCACAGCCAAGCTTGATCCATCCAATCAACGCGTAGCTCCGTCGTCCGGTACGCTATTTGATCAGCTGATCCACATTGCGACAGAAGCAATAGGAAATCTTACTTGGCCCACGTTTTTGTGTTACGTAGTTGTCTTTGAGTACCATAGTTTCTGACGACTGGGTACCAAACTAATCTTGTCAATTGCACCAGGGTGATGGTATCAGTGTATTTGCGACGGATCTTCAAGCTAGAGATGTCAGCCAGTGCTAGTAGGATATGTGAGAGTTTAAGAATAAAACAAGGAAGTAGAGAACAAGATTACAAAAGAAATGACTAGAGAAGGCTCGATACAATCTGTATACAGCCATGCGTCATGTCGGACGTCAAGCACACACATCACCAAGACCATGATGACTGCTTTACTAACCTTTCGCTATAAATCTGCTCGATTTGACGACTGTCATGCAAAGTGAACCGCTTTGTGAAACCCGCTGCGTCAGCTCACCAGAATCATTCACGACCCAAATAGAAATGAAAAGTAAAAGTAGACTGCTACCAAACAAGAAAGACTCGTGTGCGGGCTCTAGCGCATACCATACGCACTGGAGAACAATCTTGTTGCTGATTTTTCCAGTTAATGCTACTTTGTACATGTCTATATCTTAATAGGGCAGTCCCATGTACTCGAAGTACTCACTATACTCTTGCTGTGCTCAAGTAACGATACAGATATCAACCATCCCTACTTCATCTTCAAAACATCCGCCCACGCTTCAGGGATGACCTTCCCTCCTGCATAGCCCTCGTGCAGCCACTTCTCGCCATCATGTCCAAACTCAATCAGCGCATCCTCGCTGCCCCATTCACCCTGTCCACTCATGCCAACCGGCACTTTGCCTTTACCCTTGACACCGTCCACATATCCCATTGGGAACTGTATACATGGGATACCGGTAAAGTTTGCAAGCCACACGTACTCCATGTTTCTAATCTGCATGTTCGCATTCGTCACACCATGCGATAGTTCCGCCTCGTCAATAGGCCACCCCGCATTTGGCGTGGTAGGCGTAACGATAACGAGACCGGGGTACTTTGTAAACAAATCTGCGAGATGCTGCATAAGAAGATGTCTAAGGCGCTGGGCAAGCAAAAAGTCTGTAGCGGGTGTCTGGCGCCCGACAGTCATGAGAACGCGGTTAGGAGGCGTAAGACTGTAAATCGACTGCTTGAAGCCTGCAACGCCTTCCGCCATGATGGTCATGGCGTGTGCGAGTTGGCCTTCTGTTAGTAGTGGGATACTGATGTCGACGACTTGGTATCCCAGCTCGGTTTCAAAGTAACGTAGTGCAGATTGAAACGCTTCTTGGACGGGCGCATCTGCTCGGTCAACCCATGCCTTGTGTACGCCGAGGACCTTGCTACGGGGTCCCGTATGTTTCTTGGGTGGAGCAAACAGCGACGCAGGGTAGTTTGAAGGGTCTGGCTGCGCGAGGACGCGGTATGCGATTTCGAGATCGCACATGTTGCTTGCGAGGGGCCCGCGGACCGTCACAGATTTACCAGCATTTGGCATTGGCGCAATGGACACGCGCGCATGTGAGGTCTTGAGACCGTACAGGCCGCAGTAGTTGCTGGGAATTCGGACTGAGCCACCACCATCAGAGCCAATGGCAAATGGAATGAGACCGTGGCCTACGGCAGACGCGGCGCCTCCTGAGGAGCCACCTGGATAGTAGGAATTGTTGTATGGGTTCAGCGGCGTGCCCCAGTTGGGGTTATTGTTTGTTGTATCTGGGTTTACTCTTAGCAAGTTGCTAGTATCACGACCGAATCATCTGCTCTTACCCATGCCTAGTTCGTGCATCGTGAGTGTCCCAACCATGATGGCGCCCTCTTTTTCCACCACCTCTGCGCACCAACTTGTAACCGTGCTGCCGCCATGGCTAAAGTCGTGCGTCGTGCCAATGTAGTGCTTGTAGCCCTTGACGCGCAGATCGTCCTTGACGCCAAATGGGACGCCGTCGAGTATACCCAGCGGTTTCCCCTCCTTGTATCGCTGCGTCGAGGCCTCGGCTGCTTGCCTTACAAGCTCGACCTTGGTCTCCATAAATGCTGTTGCATACGGCGAGCGCGGCGTGACATCTCTGCGGATGAGCGGCAGCAACTGCTCTACTACGTCCAGCGGTGTTATTGCGCCACTCAAGTACGCATAGTGGTAGTCTTTGATTGAGTAGAAGCGGCTGGACGAGGCGTGGTCAAGCGGTGCGCGAAGGCTCGCCTGGTCTGTATAACTCGCTGGAGCCTCGTCACCGGGCTGGGCCAGCGGCACTACGGTGGGATCGAAACGCGATTCGACGCCGTTGAGCTGGTCGCATCGTCGCAGGGAACCGAAGCCGGCGTTACTCCACAGCAACCCTGGGATTACAGGTACACTCGCAAACCTGGACGAATCAGCGGTTGCATGCAGGATTGAGGCGCAGCAGAAGCTCACAGGGTCGAGAGATGGTTCAGCAGCGCGCCCTTGACCACGGGGTTGTTTCCGGGAGGCGGGGCTTGGTACGGCGCGTCGTGAGGTTTAGGGGTCGGATAATTGAAGAAGCGCAGGGTCGGTTGCTGGCTTTCGGACATGTTGGCTACGTATAGGACCAGTCGCAAGAGGTGATGGAGGAGCACACAAAAAAAGCAGTTGGGAAGCAGTCTGGGCACTTGCAAAAGCTCCTGCCTGTGGATTACAAGCCTAGGAATGCTTCGAGCGAACACGTTTGTTTTCACATGCTTACTAGACGCCAGTCGGCCTTCTTGAGCACCACGATAAGCACCAATGCACAGCATGGCCCGCACAATTGACAGAGCAGAAGACACTCCTCGTTTACGGCTACTAATCTACCATGTCTGGTACAAAAGCTATTCCAGAGCTTTTGCCTTCCCACCTCAGCTCGCACTGGCACCCAAGTACAAAATACCGCCACCGCATGTGTCCCTGAAGCGCACTATCCTCCCAACACTTATTCTCAATTCATGACCAGAGTGACAATTCATCCTTCAGACATCCGTAGAGTCAGTACCGACGCTGCGTTGCCGCCACGTCAGCATAGGGGTGGCTTGCTCTCCTTATTCGTTCGGAGTCGGCCGTGGTTATCTATTTCTTGCCAGCGACCTCGTCTCCCATGCGGTTGTACTCCTTCTGCATGTTCTCGACCTGCTTCTTCAGGTTCTCCATGTCACGGTCCTTGGCCTCGAGCTCCTTCCTGAGAGCGCCAACCTCGCCAGCGCCGCCGGCGTTCTTCAGAGAAGAGTTCTTGCCGCTGGAACCACCCTTGAGGTTCTTGACCTCCTCCTCGAGACGGAGAACATCGAGGATCATGACGTAGGTACGGTTGAGGATCAGCGACAGGAAGAGAGTGAAGCCACAGAGGTACATGTTGCGCTGCGAGTAGAACTTGCGGGCCTGGACCTCCATGCGTTCAATACCCCCAGCAGCGACGCTTCTTCACGTGTTAGTCTCGGAATACAGCGGATGCGTTTATTAACTTACCCTGAGCGGCCCTGGTCGTCCGAGCCGGAAAGCTCGATTTGTACGCGGTAGACGCGGTTGACACTGTCAATGAACAGTATCAGGATGAAGATGAACGTTATCTAGGCCTGTTAGATGCAGCTTGTACCAGGCTGCCACTCTCCATACCTTCATGCCATATTGTAATTTTGCTATTATCGGGCTCTCCGAGATAAAGGTGAAGAGCCTGCGGCGCCATGTGAATGGCAGAGGGACGATGAGGGCGCAGAAGATGAGCATCTCCGTCACCAAGAGGAGGAAGACCTAGAATCAGAAAAGGTCAGCATCGTGCCACTTGTTGCCTTGACATGCAGCGTGAGAGAAGCACGCGAGCGGTGGACATTCGACCAGCAACACTACAATCTCCCAGGAGATGGCATGTTCTAACATAGATGGCCACTCACCAGGCTGTAGTAGAGAGTCATGTTGACGATGGGCAATATTCACACGACGCGAGCTGGAGTTTGTGTGTGAGGGGCGGGGTTGAGCAAAAACAACAATGGATACAAGAAGAGCTGACTGGCAGACAGACGGAGTAGCCGGCAGGGAGCTGATGATGGTGTGGAGGATCTGAGGAGGTTGCAGGAGAGGGGATGTGAAAGTGGGAACCGGGAACGCGATCTGATGAGGGAGCCGCGAGGTGCCTAGTTGTGAAGCTCTACGTCACAGTCCCGGCCGGCTCATTAGCGCATGGGCCGCCCGGCTAGCCTCTTGTGGCTGCATTTGCACTCATATTTTGAGCAGTGCTTTTCTCGATTGAGCGGCGACGCCAGCAACACGCGCACAGCAAGAGCTTGCTTCTCGTTGTGCCGCATAGAATGACTGCAAGTGAAGGTAACGCGGCCGAGTCTGGCCACCAGCCCGCCGACGGTAGTGTCGCATCGAATTCCAACGCCGCAAATGGTGGCAATGCTATGGTCGATGTGAAGTCCGACGCACCCTCGAGTCCAAAGAAGAGAGCCAGAACAAGCAGTGAGGGCCTCGACGGTGCTGCTGCTGATACTTCTGTCAAGCGAGTCAAGGGCGTGGCGCCCATCAAGGCAGAGTACGCTGCATTACCTGCGTAGAGAGGCTCACGTGCTAAGAACACCAGATTTTTGATACATCACAACGGCAACCACGACGACGCAAGAGGGCCGGCCGTGGACGACGACGCGGCCGAGGCAGCCGATGCGGACCGCAAGTCTGGAGGCCTGCCCAAGACTGATGCTCGTGATGCCCCCAGAGGCAAGGGCAAGAGCAAAAAAGAAAAGAAACAAAAAGGCCAAAACACCAGCCGCACTTTTGGAAGCTCTCGTGACAAGATACCACTCTGTGGCACTCGCGCAACTTTCAACGAATTCTCGCCCAAGGAATGTCCATATGGCGAAAAGTGCAAGTTCGAGCACGGTCTTCGCAAGTACCTCAAGGATGGCCGACGGGAGGACCTGACCACTTTTGGTGGCCAGTGCCCAATCTTCCAAGTCAAGGGCTTCTGCCATTTTGGCTGGAAGTGCCGCTTCGTTGGAAGCCACTCGGAAGAGCGCACCACGGAAGATGGCAGGAAAGAGCTGGTCCTGAAAGAAAATGCCGAACTCAAAGCAACAGTTACGGGAGATGACGACGAGGCCGAGGCCGAAGTGGTCAACATCGTGCCCAAGGAAGTCAAGTTTGGTCTATCGAGACGGAAGATTGGCACTCCACGGTCTGACCAGTATCTACAATGGATTGAGAGCAACAGCCGGAGCGAACGAGACATGTTTGATACTGCTCAGATGGACCCGGAGATTCTCAAAGAGGAAAAAGAAGCGCGTAGGGCAGAGTATGTCGAGGCGCCTTTTAGACCGTCTGAGAAGCGAAGACTGTACTATGGGCCCGAGACGCCCGTGCTCGCACCTCTTACCACCCAGGGCAACCTTCCCTACCGGCGACTTTGCATCGACTTTGGCTGCCAAGTAACATGGAGCGAGATGGCCATGGGCATGCCTCTGATCCAAGGTGACAAGGGTGAATGGGCACTCATGAAAGCCCACGAGTCGGAAATCACTCCACCGAAATTCCTATCAAAGAACACAATTGTGCAGGGCTACGACAATTCTACCGACATGAAGTTTGGCGCGCAGATTGCCGCAAACAAGCCATGGCTGGCTACAAAGACGGTCGAAGTGTTGACGGATCACTGCCCCAAGCTGCGCGCCATTGACCTCAACTGCGGATGTCCAATCAATCTCGTCTGCGAAAAGGGAAGTGGCTCTGCACTACTGGACAGCGAGGCCAAACTGGAGCACATCCTGCGTGGCATGAGCTACGTCTCCAAAGAAGTTCCCATCACCGTCAAGATCCGCATGGGGACAAAAGACAACCACCCGACCGCACAAAAACTTATCAAGCGACTCGTGCTAGGCGGCCACGAAGCCGTTGAATCCGGAAAAGGCACATCGGGCGTTGCAGCCATCACCCTCCACGGGCGAAGCAAGCAGCAACGGTACACTCGCAGCGCAGACTGGTCGTACATTGCGGAGTGCTCCGCGCTCATCAACCGGCTCCGCAAGGAACAAGACGCCCAAACCGACACCGTCCGCGAGGCCGATGCCCGCGACCTCGCAAACGGCGGCCACGTCTACTTTGTCGGCAACGGCGACTGCTACTCGCACGAAGACTACTACCAGCACCTCAACAACGCCAAAGTCGACACCGTCATGGCCGGCCGCGGCGCCCTCATCAAGCCCTGGCTCTTCGAAGAAATCGAAAAGGGCCAGTACCTCGACAAGTCTGCCACCGAGCGCCTCTCGTACATTGAAAAGTTCACAAAATACGGCTTGCAGACGTGGGGCTCCGACGAAATGGGTATTGGCACCACGCGTCGTTTCCTGCTTGAATGGCTGAGCTTTGCGCATCGCTATGTTCCGATTGGGCTGCTGGAGCATTTGCCGCCGAATATTCAGGACCGGCCCCCGAGGTTTAGGGGACGAAATGAGCTCGAGACTTTGATGGCGAGTGAGCATTATAAGGACTGGATTAAGCTGAGGTATGTTGTTGACGTAATCCACTGCGATAGCGACAGTATCGATACTAATAATGTACTCTTAGTGAAATGTTCCTTGGCCCTGCCCACGAGAACTTCAAGTTTGAACCCAAGCATAAATCCAACGCTTATGAGATGGAAGCCGAGGGATAGGAAGATGGCATGGCGCAACAGTTTGTTTGATGACTGTGTCAATATGTGGGGTATGCGAACAGAAAGAGTAGATTTGAAGTGTGTTTGTACATACCATAAGTTGGCGAGAAGAGTAGCTCTTTAGAGGAGTTGAGCATGATTTTTGCATCATTTCCTAGCATCTAGAGTATACATACTATCCAAGAACTAGCGCGCCGTGATTCGACGAAGTCCACATGCAATGAAATCTCGCACGCCCTTCGTTTTGTTTCTACATGTCGCCCACCACGGTTAATCCAAGAACCCCACGAGCGTCTCCAGCATTTCTCTCTCAGCCCTCTCGACCGCAAGCACCCCATCCAACTGCGCCTGCAACGTAGCCTTGACATCGCCTAGCCCTTCATCCCTCTCCTTCAACCTTTCTATAATCGCCTTCTTAGCGCCCTCATCCTCAGCCACCAACCACGCTAAAATCGCATCCACACGCTCCAAGCAATACAGCCCCTCACTCAACCTCTCAGTGATATTCTCCATCTCCCAAGCCTCCAGCTCGTCCTTCGACAACCCCTTTTTCCTCTCCTTGCTCCGTGCATCAAACGCCGCGAGACGCGCAACATAATCTCTCCGGAGCGCAACGAGCTTTGTGATCTTTTCGTAGTCTTTCTCGAGGAACTTTGCTAGTAGACGGAAGCGCGAGTCGGAGTTTCCGGGTAGCGAGCGCAGCAGTGACGCAAATATACCCAGGATATGTTCGGTTTGCTGGGGATCCGACTTTTTGGATTTGATAAAGGTGGAAAAGAGAGGTTTGAGGCCGCGGGCTTCGACTACTTTATCGCAGACGACCATGGCGCTGTTGGAGAATAGAGGTGCTTCTTGATCTTGGCTGGCGGCCGCTTTGCCTTTACCGCTGTCGCTGGCTTGTTGCGACGAGTCTGTTGTTTCTTCCGCATAGCCGCAGGCGTGGTCCAGCACTTTCAAAGCCCGGCTTTTGCTTGTTTTGCCGTCGCGGACGAAGAGGAGACAAAGCTCTACTCCTTCTGCTTCTAAGAATTTGGCTTTTCCGAGTGGCTCTTCTGTTACTGAACATAGACAGTTGAAGAGGTTCTCCATGTATTCCTCCTCGTTGCTGTCCTTTTCCGGGTCGTCTCTTCGGTACGGCGCCAGGTTTGTGAGGAATGTCTCGACGCCGTTGGCTTCGGCTACATGGTTCCGGTTCGGTCGGGAGGATTGTGTGAGGATGGAGAGGATCTCGGAGGCGTACTGCTTGTTCTGTGATGTTGATTTCTCGGGCTTCTGGATTCGGTCCAGGAGCCATTTTAGTAGTGTGGTTTCTCTCCCTATTATGTCCGTGTTTGCGGGCTGTGACAGTAAATTCTCAAGCACCTTCGAGGAGTTGTATACGCCTGATGCATCTGCCTCGTCGGTTTCATCGAAGCGCGAGAAGTTGGATATGAGCAGACTGAGCAGGTCTGCCTCCATGAATGCCACCACCAGCGCATCCCATTGCTCCTGCTCTCCTCCCACATCCTCGTCTGTGAGCTCTGATATCATCTCAATCGCGGCGATTGCTATGTCCGTGTTCTCGTGCGCCAGCAGTTCTACCAGCTTCGAGGCCGCTGTGCTCTTTGCGAATTCCTCGTACAACTCCGGGTGCTCCGACAGTATGCTCAGCGCCTTGATTCCCTCATCCAAATCGGCTTCCGAATCCATAAATTTTGTTGGGTCGTCTTCGTACTTTGCGCGCAGCGACGCATTCTTGTTGACCTTTTTCTCAAAGTTGAGCGCCAGCTTGCGCACCCACGGAATGTCATACTTTTCTTCCTGTATCGCCTCGTCGCTATCCTGCGCGTCTATGTATTCCATGGCATCTCGCGCATTCTCATCCAAGCCATCGCCAAAGAACCGTCCTTCGTCATCGTCGCCCGGCCCGTCGTCGAAGTCTGGTGGTAATGAGGGGCCCGCCTCCTCATCGTCGTCTTCGTCAACTACCGAAGCCTGTGCTGTGCCCTTGACGTCGCCATTTCCGTTCAGCTTTGCGGATTTGTAGGATTGCGTTGGATCGGCCTCGTTTGGGTTCTCGAACTTGCGCTTCGCGGAGCCGTTTGCGCTTTTGAAAAGCTCGTCAATGCTCGTCATGTTATCGGCGATTCACGCGAAAACAAAGTAACAAAGACACGGTGAAGGGGAATTGGTGATGTAGGCGCGTTCTGATGGACCTGTCGAACCTGAGAGTCGACACGGTCCCAGCTTGGTACTACAGTGCCCGTGCACCAGATGAGCACCATCGCCAGTTGAGCACCCCCAACAACTCA
>NW_007359914.1:1065157-1087312 GCF_000359705.1 Exserohilum turcica Et28A | reverse complement strand
AACCCCTTTTCGTCCATATTGAATATATGGGAGGGTTGGACGTTGTACTCCTCTATCTTTTCAACCAGAAGCTTGAAATACAAGCTGTACTTGGCTCCTGAATCGGCGTTGCAACGAAGTTTGCTCATCCCCTTGCTGTGGGCAGAGATGAGATGGTTGGGGTGCCGGCGGATGAACCGGTCAACCCAGCTTTCTGAAACCGGCTTTCCAGCCAAATCTGAAGCAAAGCGTTGTATCATTTCCTTCGTAGGTGGCAAACGTCGTTCGGTAAGCGTATCGATGTATCGTACAAGCTCCTTCTCGTGTTGTGGATGGAGGGAGAGGTTGCGCACGCCATAGGCCTCAGTTTCGCCGCGGTGTCGTCTCATCAACGTCATTCGTGCTACACCATGCTTTTTCGCGATTGCTTGATACGAGAATTTATCTCCTGGTTCTCGCGATTCGATTTCTGCAATCGCTTCTTGAATCGGGTCCATATTGGTTGAGTTTTGACGCGTTGAAGTTTTGTTGTTGTGGTGGTGGGGGTGCTCAACTGGCGATGGTGCTCATCTGGTGCACGGGCACTGTAGCGCGTTTCTGCGCATCATGGCTTGCCCACCTCCGCTTGTCATCCGCTTCCTCACTATCACCATGCCGCAGCACCCATAATTTTACTATTGAAATTAGCCATTTAATGGAGATTAATGGAATGGAAGTGCTGCCATTCTATTGCTACTCCCGTGGAAATTTTCCCTGGACTCTTGTTGTCAAGCTGATGCCATGCTCACGTGTTACCCACGTTCACGTGCTGGCACAGCCCAGCATCTCATAAATGACATTTCGTATGACTGAGAAAGCCAAATCCCTACCATCATCTCTTGTTCGCTGCCAGTGCGCCAGGACAAGATTCGATAAAGACTTCTCTAAGAGAACCTCATCATGACAACAAAAAAGAGCGCAGGATACCTGCCCGTGAACTTGACAAAAAAGCCAAATGTCGTCGAATCGAGTATTCTTTTCGGGATTCAATCCGAGTATATCCAAGCACATTGTACTGAAATGGTATCTCTATGCCTAAGTCCTATGTACTTTTGACATTGTCTAGGTCACGATCGCGTGGCGACTTGGAAGACCAACTACATGGTTTGAACAATTAAAGTTGTAGAGATGTAAGGGGGATTGTATACAAGGAAACGAGTTTGTTATGGTTTATCTTAGTGGATTGGCAATATGGTTCAAACTTGACTGGATGCTGTCGACCACACTCAACATATTGACATTGAACAAATAAAATTATAAGAGTTAACACTCGACACAGTCAGAAACACAATACCACACCACATAACACGATACTTATCAATACATCGCGTAATATTGTTAGTCGTTAGTCATCAAATGCATGCACTAGGTGCTCATGCAGGTACCACGACAAAGTCAACATGGTGCTCTACGCACTGCACCTAGGCATGAAAGGCCCCACCCGAAGGATGGCCTACTTAGTATCGCCTTCCGTACCCCTCATCTCCATATCCACTAGATCCTCCATATCCACCGCTGCTACCACCATACCTGCCAGAACCATGCTCTTGCCTTCTCTCCCCATACTCGTCTTCGCCACCAAAACCGCCAGGAACTCCCGAAGCACCGTAGGATCGCTCAGGTTGCTCGCCACCGTATTCGCGGCCTTCAGAGCGGCCATATCCACCAGAAGAGTAAGACTCCTCGCGGCTGTAGCTCTGTTGGCTGTGACTCTGCCCATAAGAACCACCATGGTTGTCTTGACGACCGTATCCTGACTCTTCTTGACGACCGTATCCGCCAGAGCTATAAGAGTCAGTACCATACCGAGACTGCTGGCGGCCAGAGTCTCCAGAGTAGCCGCCATGACTCGAACTTTCATACCTGTACGACTCTTCACGGCCATAGTCCTGTTGGCGGCGACCATATCCAGACTCCTCGCCGTAGCGTTGCTCCTGGCCGTAACCCCCGGAAGAACGCTTAGGTGATCGACTGCCGCTCTTTTGACGGCGGTGCTCATGTCCGCGAGAACGAGAGCGGGAGTGACGCCTATGGTCCCCCGAACCTGATCGACGCTTGTCAGCATCGTCGTCCGAGTCTCCACCGTGACTGTGGTGCTTGCGGTGCTTCTTCTCTTCCTTTTCACGCCTCTTGCGCTCCTTCTTTTGGCGCTTTTCATAGGAATCACCGTCGCCCGAGTCGTTCGAGTCATCGTTGTCGGAATGCTTCTTGGACTTACCACGTCGCCTACCCAGTTGTTAGCGCTTACTCGCTGTACTAGAAGCTGACCACTTACTCTTTCTCTTCTGAGTAGTATTGTCCTGATTGGTCAAAACCTTCGCGAGTCTCGTCAGAACGCCACTCATTACCACGCTGGACGCGACGCTCTTCATGACGTTCATATCCGCCGGATCCACTGTAGCTAGAGGTCTCGACCCTCTGCTGGTAACTGTAAGATCCACCATGATTGTCTCGCTCTTCACGAGAGTACTCCTCGCGACGCCCACCGCTTGGGTATTGTGTCTGTTGGTACTCGGCATGCCCATAGCGGTCGCTGTCACCGTACGAGGATCCTTGGTGGTGACCGGTTTCAGAGTACGACTGCGTATAAGAACCGTCTTGGCCATATCTTTCCTCCTGGCGACTCTTCCTCTCCTGTTCAGCAAATGCCCCTCCGAGTATAGAGCCTCCAATGCCTCCAACAAGGCCTCCAACGAGTCCACCCAGGGCACCGCCGCCGACGGCTTCGCCTGCGAGTTTACCCACATGATCAGAGGCTTGCTGGATCTGTGCATTGGGAGCACCACCCTTGCCTCCAGTCGCGCCAAAGTTGTTGGCCATGCCCAGAGGCTTTCCACAGCCATGGCCCTTATCATGGACGTTTTCCTTATGGTTCTGACCCTTTTCTACACCTCCTCTGCTGAGTTGCTCACGGAACGTTCTCTTCGCTTGCTCGTCTTTGGATCCCCACCATGTCCGAACAGTATCGAACATGGTTTTGCGGCCTTCGATGATTGCATCATTCTCAATACCAGTGACACAGGCGGGATGGTGGAATACTCCCTTGATGATGCGATCAATGGTCACTTCAGGGTCCGCCTCACCATCCCAGCATTGAACAATTTGCGGAACAGCCCATGCAATGGTGGCTGAAGCTACTCGTCCAGCGGGCTCGTTGAGTACGTTAGAGAAATGATCCTTCGAAAGCATACTGTGGGTGGGGTCGGTACAATCATCGTCGTTGAAGACAATGTGCTGCTTATCGCGGGAGCTGGCAATGACCTCAGTCGAGCCCTCTTCGAGCTCAGTCTTGACCTGGTTGAGGATAGGCAAGATATAGGGTGCAAGCAGACTGAAGACGAATATTGTGACTTGGTTCTGGACTTCCTCAATCAAGTCTGGCAGGATAGGAATCTTCTCGATGAACTCAGCGATGGCTTGCATAATCTCATCGTGGAATTCCATAATGGGGTAGATTTGCTTGACCAGTTCCCCGATCTGCTGAGTAAACGCCTCGGGTTCCTTGGGGGTGATTTGTATGTTACCCATGGCTGCAGCGTTGGCATTGTCTTCGAGCTTATCGGCCTTGCCAGCCTCATCTTTGCCACCAAAGATGCCGTCGGGGAGCTTACTGAGGAGATCCTTAATTTTGCTCTTGTTCTTGCTCCTTTCTGCGTTGGCGATGGCGCCCTCAAGCTCCTGGAGCTCGGATTGCGTAGCCTTGTCCGAAAACTCTCCACACACGGAGTGCAGGAAATCGACACCCCCAAAAGTACCCGTGACAATGGGGTACACTTCCTTTCGAGCATCTCGAACTTGAAAACGAGCGTTCTTGCCAACGTGAGGAAAGACTTCACCTTCACCCATCTCGATCAAGGCAAGCTCAACGTAGTTGGAGTGAGCAGCGTAGTCCTCAAGGCAGTGCGTGGCAGTACCGAGAAGACGGAGAGCTTCGTAAAAGTCGGGGCCTTGTCCTCGAGAGCGCCGGCCCAGATCAATGCAGCGTCTGAGCAGGTCGCGAACCATGCCTGCCGAGGTTGCGATACCCAAGCCTTCCGATGCAATGTAGTTCTTGAGGCCGGTTTCCTCGTCGATGCTGAGCTCGCGGCGCTCATCGACGGGGCCTCGTAGGCGGCGATCATAGTCGCGAGCATCAATGTTATCAGCGTAGTCCTGAGATGTCAGTATGCACATATGGTTGGGTAGCAAGTGGAACTGACCTTGGGGTTGTCGATGTGCTCCTCTGGCCTGTAGCAGCCGAGACGGTCGCGAGTGACTTCGAACTCCTTGGTGCCGTATCCGAAGCTCATGAATCCCAGGATCCAAAGAAGAATGCGAATAGCCTCTGCTGACACCATCTTGACAGTGCCGACATCAACTGCCTGCGAGTAGTCGCGGAGCCAGTTGCCAAAGTAGACGCGCTTGACGTCCATTTTGCTGAACTTCTTGCCAGTGCGGCCGCTGATAAGTAGCGTAAGCAGCGTATCTTCGATATCTCCATGGCGCCAGTTCTGTCCCTCAATGGAACTCAGGCTCGCGATGTTGCCCGCACCAAAAGCTGCAGTGGGGCGCGCCCAAAACACAAGAAGGATGAGGCATGGTAGCCAGATGTCGCTGATTCGCGGCATCGTGCTGTCGTCTTCGTATACTCTAGTATGTGTTCAGAAGGAAGTCACGGTATGAGAGAAGACGGCCACAGTGGTGGAAGAGGGGTGTTTTTGTGTAGAGGAGGATTGCTAGCGCAGTTTCAGCTCCCACCTTGGGCGAGCTGAGCTGCCCCGCCAAAGCCCCAGCGCTGACGTAGCAAGGCCCAATAGCCACCATACATTGTGGTCTTGGCGCCCAGCCGATTGACTGGCAGCAGACATGTCCGTCCGGATTGCGCCGCTACTCACGTCAGACATTTTCTTTTCCCCACTTCAAAGGTGTGATGCCTCTTTCAGCTGCTGTGATAGTATGCTTTTTCGCTATACGAGCGTGATATCCCTTTGGACACCCTCTGGTACATATTCCGGCTCCCCACCCATGTGAAATTCCTCTGTCAATACCATTTTTCCGATACGCATATATTGACCTCGATCTTCTGGCTCTGTTGCCTGAAGAATCAGGTATGTAGTCGTAATAAAAGGCGGCTGGTTTATCAAAACAGGACTGAGTACGTAGGCAAACAGAGCGAATGTGTCGTACTCTCGGCTCCCCCCACCGTCGTCTGGGATTCCTGGGTCCAGGCGCAATGGGCTACGCACAGCAGAGCGTACTGGCTTGGGCCGTAACATGCGACGCATGATTCCCCGAATGCGAATCGTGCTGCCACTGGGATCAGACGTCAGTGGCTGACCGCTCCATTTTACATTGGCGTTCAGAACTTGGGCTTGGTACACGATGCCCAAATCCCATGGTGTTGACTCATTCTTCAAAAGGTATTTCCATTGCACTGTTGCCCACACTTTGACACTGCCGTGACAAAATGACATCCACGTCCAACTTGGTCGGCGACTATTTGGTTCCACTAGAGGCACTGTTTGCTCGCGAGGATCGCGTAATACCTCCCATGCTAGATGGACTATAAGGTGACGCTCCCATAGACCTACGATAGGCTGATCACCAGTCATTTCTTGGTAATGTTTCACAATACCGGCCAGAGCCGCGTATTGATCGCTGGCCACGGAAAGGGTGCGCTCCGAATAATCTGCTACGCAACCCCACCAGTGTCTGTCAAACTCGTAGGCGCTCGATTCAGAAACCTCGCTCTTTTCTTTAGAGGTAAAAACATCTGAATTGCGTTGTGCTATGCCCAGAAGCGAGTCTGATTTCTGCTGATGTATCATACCATCTTCGCTTTCCGTAATAACATTACATTGCCATACAAACTGTGAGTGAACGGCATGTAGAATCCGACGTGAGAGTAGCTTTTCTTGTAATATCCACGCCCTTGAGTGGACTGGTCCATCCCGTAGCTGCTCTTTGAGGATATCTGTTGAGCTTCTGCCAAGTACCACAGTTTCCCTGGCGGCAAAGTCAAGACTTCCAGAGCCAGGGCCGGAAAACCGCTTTACCGATTGTCGCTTGGGGGATAACCCACATCCTTCATGGCTGTTATTAGCGCTGGTTGCAGAAAGCGTAATAGTGGCCGCGCGATAGATTGCTGCCATCTTGGCACTTTCGCGTTGCCAGTCTCGTTCGTCGTCTTGGATAATACACAAACTATCTATCCATAGATACTGAAAGCCGATAGCTGTAGTGATCCGAACGGCATCTTGGAATGTCTTAGGGAGGTTATCGAAATCGATGCCGATGTCATAGTATTGCGCTATGTTTTCACTAGTCGTTTTGCACGGTAAGTCAATACCACCCCAAACATGGCTGAGCACGAGATAAGGTTTATTGTGCAAGTCGATACCTTCGCTTGGCACAAGTCTGGTTGAGTAAAGATTGGGTTCCTGCTCTCGTACTTGAATCATGCGTGCAGCTAATTCGACATCTACCTTCAGGACCTTGCGGCAGCCTGGATGATATGTCTCGCATTCTGTAAGCCATTCACGTATCGTTTCGCTTCGAAATCTGAAGTCGATTGAATCAACTTCGCTCCAGATGGGCCGGTGAAACGCTCTCCCTGCAAACTATCAGAAATGCTAAGTTGCTTCGTGACCAATGATGAAAGAAGAGTACCAGCTTCTGTATAAATAACAATCGCTTTCCTATCATCCCTCGTGGTAACATGGTGCATAGGATTTATTTGTAGAACTGCGTGGTCAAAGTGTCCGTTTTGGTCCAAAATAGGTTTTCTTGTGACGTCCCAGATATCCACTGTTGGTGCGGTTTTTGGATCCCGGGATATCAAGAGTAGACTTCTGTACCCATCATGGTGACGGACCATGATGTTCGCTGCATTAGGAGGAAGAGGCTCCACTGGCTTCTCATTATAATCGACAGCTCGAGCAAGATAGTCTTGTAGGTGAGGCCTTCCAAAGAGGCTACAAATATACTTGCACAGCTCGCATCGATCGCCGCAGTCCATGAGCTCGTAAATGTCTCGGTGGAAGCGTGCAAACTTTCGCTCGAATGCCTTCCAATGGAAAAACCTCTCAAGACATTCGGTGCAATAGGAAGGGTTTCTCTTGGTAGAGTGTTGGGTCTCGGTATGACCAGGGCTGTGAACAAGCGGGTCTTGTCGCGACATGACTTGAAGTCTGACGAGAAAATGACAATGAAGCTGGAGTTGATAGTGGAAAATCGGCTAGCCTTTCCATGTGCTTCATTACAGTAAGAGGAAATAAGTAGGTGCATTGCGTGTCGCTGTGCCGCATTGCAGCACTTAGACATGCTGCCTGGGAGGATTCATCCGACCCAATGATTGTTTGCCAGCGCTGCAGGCCCCCATTTTCGATACGCAGGCGAGCGCCGGTTTCTCGTATACATGCTTATGAGCAAGGCTGTATATGGACTCTGTTTCTCTTCTAGATAATGCAGCCGCGTGCGGTTTTTGCCTGAGCGCTTGCACTGGTTCCTTTGGCTGAAGACTTCCAGTAAGACTGTGATGAAACCTGGTCCTTTGCATGTAAAGGAAGGTCGTGTTATGTCACGGCGCTTGTCCCGGTACCTCTTTCGGGCACCACAGTCTATTCATAGCACGTGGGGCCACATCAAATCGGAAAATTCGCAAGTTCCGATAAAGTACATTCGTCTCGTGTGGATTCGACTGTGGCAGTTGTGTACATAGTGATCAGCTGTGAAGACAAGTATTCGAGCATATCACATATCCCGTCTTCTGGCGAATCCAGGGCCAGGCAGAAGCTGAGGATGTTTCAGCGTCCTATTCTGCAAGTCTTAGACACAAACTTGCATTGCGCCACTAAAATTCGCATCGCCTATTGTGTCTTAGAAGTAACCATACCTGATTTTTGTCGGGGTAGAGAAGTTGCATGGTTTCGTATAGCGGACGTGGTTGCAAAGCCACAGGATTTATAAACATAAGCATTTTAGTAAGTTACTATAAATTCTTATTAGCAGTTGGTCAGCCTTCTGTTGCGGGATCGATTACTTATGTCACAGCCGCCACAAGCCTTCGTGGAGGGGCCTGGAAGTCTCGCGCAGCGCCATTCTAGGCTCATAGGACCGCAGATGAATGATATATTGTTTTGCTGTCAGAAAGATGATGCGGATTTTCGGACAGAGTTGAAGATGCTGAAGTCGGATTGCGTGAGGCGCTTAGACCAGGGACTAAGCAAGCTGAGGTGTGAAGCTGAAGACGGAAGCTGAAAGCGTTCATTGTTCTCAGCATGCTGGATTACAATCTAAGATCTAATTGAACTGGACAGCCTATCAAAGGACAAGCCGTGTTTTTCTCGTTGTATAGCGCGTTGGAATGTCGAATGAGAGCGCACGAATGACAATGGCCTGGCGGGCAAGCTGTTGGTGGACGCGCAAGTGCACGCAGTCGTGGTTGCCCCCCGCTGCTTTTTCCAGCCAGCCATAACCATGGCGCACCTGCCGTGCCCAGCTTATAGCTCAGCTCACCCCGTGAACGGCACCACACCCTCTGCAAGCACTCTATTTTCATCGCGAATTCATCTCGGTCACCTTGCGACACTTGCATATTGTATATGATGCATGCCATACGACCGCCTACAGTGGGAAGTGGGCCGCGACAGGGCCCCGCGCGTGGAATGAGAGGTTCCGGCTGTGAGTACTAGGCAACGGACAAATGAAATAGTAATTAACTTATAGGGAATGTCTTAAATATCTACAAAACAACGCCGATGAGGGAATATGTGCCCTTTTATACGGAATGACCCGATTCATGTATCCCGAGTAATTGTGCCAACTGGCTTCCAATTTGCCAACGCCGCAGCCGCCTATCCGACCAAAAGAGAAATCCGTTTAAAAATCATAAGCCACGCTTAGTAGTTGAAGACCGTCAGTGACGGGTTCAGTACAATGGGCAGAAGGCAATGCATGACGACGGTAACAGACCAACTAAGAGAGGTTAGCGACAAATCGAGCAACGAGGGGAAAGAGGTGGGACTTACGGCACGACGGCAGTGGTACCAGTGATTGACCAGCCGTGGGGCGCAAAGCATCCAAGGTAGATCATGCCACCGACCATGGCAATCATGATCATATACATCCACTTGAAGCGCTTCCAAATCTTGGGCAATTCGGCGAAGAAGTTGGAGTTGTCCTTTTCCTTGGCAGTAGCGCCCCAACTCATGTTGATGGAGAACATGTGCGAGCAGAGGGCGAGAAGAATGTGGAACGAGATACCTCCGAAGAAGACCATGAAGAAGGGCATCCACTTGATGTTTTCGACCATGGCGCCAATCAGGCTGGCTTCACCGAGACGGTAGCGCATGATGGCCATGCATACGTTGGACATGCCGTTGAAGACGATGATCAAGACGATGAAAACTAAACAATGTCAGCGAATATCCACTTGTAGCGCAGGTCCACAACTTACCCTTCCACGACTCGACGTAGAACTTGTCCAGGTCACCGTTCAGCCAGCCAACCAGGAAGTAGTTGAGAGCGCCAAGGGGAACAGCCGATCCGATAGCGTAGTACGAGAAGATGTAACCGCAAATGGAAATCTTGGAAGACAGCTGGATGTTGGAGAAGAGGAAAGTGCGGAAGAGCTTGGTAAAGGGACCTTTCCAGAGCCAGGTGTACATGGGGTTGAAGACAAGTTCGTTGCAACCGTAAGCATACTTCTCCCATCGATCCAACTCGTCGAAGATGGTAAGCGACACACCCTCTTTGAAGCCACGGCCG
The DNA here is from genome assembly GCF_000359705.1 of Exserohilum turcica Et28A. Classification (NCBI taxonomy): domain Eukaryota; kingdom Fungi; phylum Ascomycota; class Dothideomycetes; order Pleosporales; family Pleosporaceae; genus Exserohilum; species Exserohilum turcicum. The sequence continues at coordinate 1,077,547 of NW_007359914.1, read as the reverse complement.
TGGTAACTGGCCAGTCGGACAATGTTACCCGCAATCTGCAGACGAAGCGCAATATCAAAGTCCTCGGACACGTGGCTCTCGGACCAGAAGCAAACGTAGCCATCTTCCTCTGGAGGATTGCCTACAGACTGGACAGCCTGCCAGCGCAAAAAGGCGTTGTGACCGACGAAAGGAGCAACCTCACCGCAACCGACGGAGAAGCGGATCGAAGTGTAGACGAGGTTGGTGAAGAAAGTGATTCCGTTCTCGAAGTAATCCCAAGAGACTTGCATGACACCGGTGGCATGTTGGACAATGGCAACTTCGGGTGAAAGGAACATCTCGGCGGCACCGTACATGAGACAGTCCTCGGGAACAACGGTATCGGAATCGACAATGAGAATGATCTCGCCCATACGAATGTTGCCACCAGCCTTTGCGCGAGGGTCGGCAGCAAGAACTCTCTCAAGTGCTTCCTGGTACAGCGCAAGCTCTTGCTCCTCGGTGATGGAGGCGTTGCCATTGTCGTAACGCTGGTTGACGAGTTCCTGGAGGACATCTTCGACACGGTTGGAGGTGTTGAGAGCAAAGTTCATGTTGGAGGCCTTCTTGAATTTTCCGCGGCGGACGAAGCCTTCGTGGTTGTGCTTGGGACGCGAGACCCAACCGATGTTGTTGTTCGCGTAGAACTCCAGGAACTTTTGGTTATCCTCCTCGGAACGAACCGCCATACCGTCGTCGTTAATGAAGATACGTGCGGTTCCGCCACGAGATTCGTAGTAAGAGATGGCGGCTTGCAAACTGGCGACTGTGGGCTTGACGACACCCTCCAACGACTCAGTGTAGATGGGCATTTGAATGGTGATGGTTGACGGGGTGAATCCCAGGGAGCGCGCATGGGCGAGGTTGGGCTTGATGGCGGAATGGAAGCGGCTGTTAGTCTTGACACCAGTGATGGGACCGAGGACCTCGAAGAAATTACCGATGAGGACAACAACGAAGAAGAGACCCAGCACAACCCACAGCGGTTCGGTGAGGACGAGAGCGATACGTGGGTAAAAGTGGTCAGTCATGGTTTCCATGATGATGGCCTGGTTTCCGAGGCCGATAACGAGGGTGACAATCAGGCCAATGGCGATACCAATGAAGATGGCGCTGGTGAAAATGAGGGGACGAGCAAGCGATTCCTTGGGACCGGTACCCTTCTCGAGGTCGCCTTCGACTTCTTCGGTGAGGACCTCGACATCTTCTTTCTTACCCATGTCGAAATCCATTGTGGAGCCACCGAGGGTGGAGTTTGCGCTGGACTGGACTGCACTGTCGAAACCACTGAAGGGGTTCTTGGATGTACCCCAAACGAGACCTAGGATCCTAGACTCGACCTCCATAGCCTGGGAAAGAATGGCACCAAGTTCGTCGTGCCACACGAGCAGGAGCCTCTCCTGGCGGATAAGGGTCGCATACTGGAACTTGCGGATGGTGCTAGAGGTAGCGACATCTGCCATGGACTCGAATATCTGAATCTGGGAACCGTTCTGGAACATCAACTCGGTTTCAAAGGGCTCAAGGACGTCAAAGATGGCCTGTGTACCATCTGTGCTCATTGTAAGAGCAACACCAGGGTTGATTCTCTTGACTGCGGAGAGGAGGTCCTTGTTGACGGCAGCAGGCTCCGAGACGTACTCTCCCTGGCCCTTACGGATCAAGACACCTTCGCATGACCCAGAGGCGACAGACGAGGGGGTCATCCATCGCATTGAGCATGCTTTGGCATAGAGATGCTTGATAATCTAGGATGTGTCAGTGTTATGACCACATGGTTACTAGCAATGAGGGACACTCACGGCACGGTACCTCGACTCTTCGTCGATCTTCATGGTCAAGGGTCGCGATACGGGAGGTCGGCCATTGGGTGTTTGGGGCATCGAGTTGCGCGAGCCGCCGATGCTATCGTTCAAGGACTGCCTGCTCGACGGGAAGGCGAGGCCGTCCCCATCGTGGGAGGGGGTGCCGGAAGACATGTTGGACATGTCACGACGATTAGGGTACGTGAGTAAAAATTAACGGACAATTATGGCTAAGTGACAGGAAAAGACCCAAAATAGAAGCCTCAAAAGACCAGCAGCGATGAGCAGAGCTACCAAACGAAGGAATGGGCAAGTAGCCCTACGAAGAGTGTCAAGGGTGAGGGAATAGAAAACGAGCCAAAGCGGTCGAAGAGCAGTGGTTATCAAGGCGGCACAGATGGTAGTGTCTACACGATTTTCTCCAGCTACGCGAAGCTGCGCCCCGTTCCAGCCCGTAGCCATCAGGTCAGAGATACCACTGATGCTACACGCTATCGAATGTTTGGCGTACCCCCTGGTCTAGCACGCTTGAAATCTCATCAGGCCTGCCTACGCGAGCATCCCGAAAAGGCCACTGCGTCTGTCACAACCGCCGTCGTGCAGCACTGATAATTCAGAATGGGCAGAATCCCAGGCCACCCTGTGCACCTAGCCATCCCGACATGGAATCGTGGTCTTTGCCGTGCACGCCCCGGTCGCTCTTCCGCAATCTGGGCCTCGGTCTCGGGACGAAGGCTGCTCCACTAGCAGATAACGAACCTGTATCTCGGCGGGCCGACACGATCAGAGAATCCGTCACGATGGTGGTGGTGTTCGAAAGGAGGTGGATTTGATTGCTGCGTTGCCAACACGTCTGACGCATGTGCCTGAGCCAAGCGGAGCGGATGCTACTAATTAGCCTAGCCGCTGCTATACTGGGCATACGCCACTGTTGACGTTTGAACCGACGAGGAAAATTCACTTTTTTTCAGCCAGGCCACCATCGTGCTCGGTAGCTGGTAGCGCTATTTGGCAGCCAGCCTCAGGTGTTACCGCGACTAAGGGAGGGTTGATGGTGGGACCGCTCCATGTCCTCGGCCTGGACTGAACCAGGAATCTGGCGCCCAAAACCGTCTGATGTGACCGGGAGCCCACGCCGCATTGCCCTTGACGTACTGCAGGCCAAGACCGAGAATGACCCGCGTGTGGAAATCATTTGCGAGTCTACACAAGCTTACACATGACAAGCAGATTACAGCACAGATTGGTGTAGATTGCTTTTGCCAGATGGGTAGAACAGGTTTCTGAGCCGCAGCTTGGCTGGATACCATGTCTCCTCCCACCTGCCAACGCCTGCCCTGGACTCTGGCACCCGCTTGCAGCGATAAGGACCCTTGCGGATGTTCCGTTGTTAAGATTAGCACGGTACCTTGTCTGGATGGATGCCTCATTGTCCAGCACATGAAGCAGCTCGCCACTGGGCAGCCACATGTCGCAGAGTGCCTGCCTCGATGATTGAGTTTGATGCATGACGCCATGCCCAGGTGGGCAACTTTGAGTCAGTGGGGGTTCCGGTCGACCAAGGTGGAGTGGAGTGTAGGGGTGGAGTCGTCGAGGCGCGACACACCATGGCAGATAGCGTGCTGTGTGTAGCCGAGCTGCAGATAAGTCCACTGCCAACGATGGGCCACGAGCGCCAGCTACTGGAGCTGCAGGATTCTAGCCACAGACGTGCAGATACGGAGGGCACAGTATCGAAAGCAGGCGGCGGTCGAGGGCGGCCAGGGATGATTCGCCGATGTAGTAGCAGCCGTGGGCGCAGGTCGAGTCGGAGGAAACAGAAGTGCCGCGCAGGCCCGCCGTGTTGGATGTACACCTACTGCTAACTACTCCAAGGGGGGAAAAGAGCCTGGGCGTTGAGTCGTGGACGGTTGCGAGGAGATCGGCCGGGCGCTAAGCCAGGTACAGAGGGGGATTGGGAGGCGTGTGGCGTCCGACAGCGAGGAATGCCGACTGTCCATTGCCCATGGACGTTGTGCGTGTGGTCTGGGACGGGCGGTGCAGTTTCTGTCGCCTGGCTAGCGTTGCGGTAGCCCCGAAAGCCAGGTGCCATGACTGCGAGGCTGTCACACTAGCCGCGTGCTTATCTCGAGTAGCGCCTCTCGACGTACCTGCATGCAATGGCGCGCTAGCCCGTTTGGCCGCATCGTGTGCTATTCGCAGGCCGTCGCCGGCGCGTCGTTTGCACCCACCGGCCACGCCCTGCCCCCGGCGCCCGCACCGCCGTCATGTCGACGACGGCAAATCGTGCTGGCAAAGGTGTCGAAGGTTCTAAATCCAGACTTGTAAAAGCCATCGCACTTCGCGCATCCCGACGGCGGTCCAGTCTACTATCGATTTCTTGGAGCCGCAAAAGTCAGCTGGCGGGAATTGATACTTCAGCCCTCAACAACGTACACTTTCTTGGCCCCCGGTCCTTTATCAAGCTCGCTTCCTGGGGTCGCTAAGGCAATAAACAACCTTGCCCGGCGTGCTGAAGACGTGACCATCTGCCTCTGCATTCGACATTCGTTTCTGTTCCACCACGCAGCCATGCCTTCTTTCTTCAAGCGCAACAAGGCCTCTTCGTCGGAGAAGGACCCAGCACCGCCTGAGGCCCTTTCTCACGATGTCCCAGACCTTCCTGCTGGCATGTCACAGAGGCGCCCCGACCTGCCCGCAGGCGGCCGCATGCCTAGGAATCCCTCCAACCTCTCATTTGGGATGTTTGCGAACCAGACGACTGCTGAAGTCCGCAAACAACCACGACCATTCAAGAGCTATCGGCTGCGAGGAGAGTATGTTGTCCACCCGTGTGATCGTCATGGGGGCAGTCTGACCAAGTCTCTAGGCGCGAGCTGCCATGGAAAGACGACCCACGGATGAAGAAGACCAGAGTCGGCAACTGGATCACATCTACCTTTATCATCATTGGACTGGGTCTCAGTGGATACCTCATGTACACGGGTGTTTTGAAGGCGAAAATCCCCGCCCAATGTCTAATCATGGAAGACCGATTTGAAAAGATTGACCCCGCAAACTGGGGCTACGAGATCCAGGTAGGAAGTCTTCATCACGTCGAAGCTTCTCGGAACTAACAGGGGGTGCTAGACTGGTGGCTACGGCAACGGCGAGTTCGACTGGACGACCGATGACCCCAAGAACAGCTATGTCGATGCCGAGGGTCTCCACATTGTTCCCACGCTCACGACCGAGTCTACCAACATTACTCCAGAGCAGATTCTCAATGGCTACACACTCAACATCACCAAGGCCGGCGGCGATGGTTCATGCACGTCAACAGACTACAAGTCTTGCAGTATCCGTTCTAATGCGACTACTGGCGCTACTATTCCTCCTGTTCGCTCGGCACGTTTGACGACCAAGGGAAAGAAGTCCATCAAGTACGGCCGCGTCGAAGTCGTTGCCAAGACTTCAAAGGGTGATTGGCTGTGGCCCGCCATCTGTACGTTGCTTTTCCCTTGTGCGGGAAGACATGGACATGTACTCACAATGACGTCTAGGGATGATGCCTGAAAACAGCGTATATGGTGCCTGGCCCCGCAGTGGAGAAATCGATATTGCTGAATTCCGTGGCAACGCATGGCCATACCCTGAAGGCAACGACTTTGTTTCGTCGACTCTGCATTGGGGACCCGACTCGAAGCACGATGGCTACATCAACACGCACGGCACTTCTTTCTTCCGCCGCGAGACGTTTGCCTCGAGCTTTCACACGTTTGGTCTTGAGTGGACTGAAAAGTACCTATTCTTGTACCTTGACAGCCGTCTCAAGCAAGTCATGTACTTCCGGTTCAACCAAGAAAGCAGTTTGTGGAAGAAGGGCGGATTTGCTGGTGCGACAACGTCCAACGGCACGCTGGTGGAGAACCCATGGGTCAAGGGCGGCCCGAATGCGCCATTCGACGAGAGCTTTTATCTGATCCTCAACGTTGCTGTAGGCGCCCAAAACGGCTGGTTCTTTGACGGTGAGGGCAACAAGCCGTGGGTCGATGGCAGCGACTTTGCCGTCAGGGACTTTTGGAATGGTGAGTATTTTGCCCGGTTTGGTCAGGCTAGGAAACAAAGAACTAACACTTGGTGTAGCGAAGGACCAGTGGCTGCCAACCTGGGGCGAGGGCGCCGCACGTGGTATGACTGTCAAGTCTGTCAAGATGTGGAAGGCTGGCAACTGCTAGAGGCGGCATCTGACTGCCGCGTCTCATTTGCTTCTTGGACGACGGTTGATCGTCGCGCGCTCTCTACCTAATTGCCATCACGCTCTTCAACGGCTGTCTTGCTTTTTTTTCTTCATCTTTATTTCCTTGAGGGTAATTGACGGATACCGGCACACATTAGACGTTTCTGCGCACGGACATGGATGGTAAAGGCGCACGGGGCGCCTTTTTTCTTGGGACACACGTTTGCACCGCGCAACTTATTTCTTCACCGACAAGGCAAGATCAAAAACTTATCTGTACCAAGACATTTTAATGGATGCTATTATACCAAGACACGGTTGCTGCTGACAGTTGCGGGCCTTTTTTGCTTGTTCGCTGGCAAGACGGATGGTGGGACAGGCGAGGCTGGTCGGGTATAATCTCAGTCTAGGTCAAAGGGTGCATAATCTCCAGGCTCCACCCTCAGCCCGTATTGGAGTGAGTGGCTTGCAGAATCGGACGAGGGTGGCCAGGGTGCGCAGCAGGGGCAAAGCGAGATACCGGCGCGGCACAACGACGAAAAAGCAAAACAGCGCGGAAGGGAAAAAACGATGCCTGTCTTAGCCAAACCATGCAAAGCCACGTCCGGAAGCGAAGAAGAAGCGCCCCAAAGTTGTAGCCCAAGAGAGACATTACTCGCTGGAGACCCTCTGGCCTTGCGGCTACTCCGATCGACTCCTTCCCGCCTCGGCTACCTGTCTCTTTTGCGAGAGCGAAACCGACCTTGGGGCCATTTTGGCCGCCGTGTTGTCCTTGTTCATGCCCTTTGCGAGTTAGTAGTATAGTACTTAGATGGGTTTTCCAGCATCCACGGTGGAAGTGGTGGTGTCCCCACATGCGCGCCCCCACACGGCCTTTGCTGCGCTCTCTCACTCTCTCTCTGCACATGGCAGCCCAGGCCAAGCCAAGGCCCATCAAGCCCTCGCTCGCTGCTCGTTCACGTTCGTGCTCGTACATGGTATCCACCACGATCCTGATCCTGATCCCTCGCCCCCCCTCATCCAAGGCGGCACCCCCCGCCGCACGCGCTCGCACATCCTTTTCCCTGTAAACACGTACTCTACTATACATTATGGTAAAACACTTCCCCCTCCCCCCTCCAGACCAGGCTATTGTTTTGCAAACAGAAACGATAGAACAGACAATAATACGCATGTGTGTGTGTGTACACGCGGCCCGCTCCCTTGGACGCCCCTGTACGGAGGTAGGCGCGTTCCTAAAGCGACACATGTACACTACCAGAATAGCCACACATGTGTGTGTGGATGTGTGGATGTGTGGATGTGTCGTCGCGTACTTAGTTTTAGAGTTTTCACATTGAAACCGTCCCGTTTGCTTAGCGCTGGGCCGCACTATGGTGTTTTTGACCTGTTTTCCACTGTGTCTCCGAATGCCAGTCAGCCAGCCAGCGACGTCGTCCATCGGATGGTTGGACCCGATTGCCGTGGGTGGCTTGCCAGCCACCACGCGAGGCTAACCGGTTTGCGGCGTGGGGAGCGGGCGCCGAACAGGGGTAATCCCGGATTGACGAGGGTCTTTGAACAGGGGACAGGGGTATGTGAAAAGACGCTACGTTATGTCCGCTTTAGCGCCCCCCACTCCCCCCCCCCCTTCCATGCATGGCTGCACGCCTTTCTCTCGCTGCTCGTAGATAAGGCCGTTTCGCCAAAGAAAAAACAGGGCGGCCGTTGTTGCGGTTTGCGGCGTCGTGCGTGCATTTGATGCTATTGTTGTATTATTGTTTGTTTTGTCATCGCCAGGGGTGGATTACTAGTATACTTTTCCTTTTCCTTACTCGTTTGGCCTTTGCTTGCTTGCTTGCTTACTGCTGTCATGTGTGTGTGTGTGTGTTGGCGGTGATGGGCTCCTTGCTATGCAAGGGTTTTCTTCCATACGTACGTACGTACGGAGATAAAGCTACAGTACGGATATGCACAAAACAGCAGATTTTGAGCGCTCTGCAAACGACTAGTCGACGGAGAACGATGGCATGCATGCCCGTCTGTCGTGGTAGTAAGGCCGTTCCAGCGCAAACGCCAGCCGTAGCGTACCAGACTTTACTACACGCCACTCCTTTCTTTTGCCTTATTCCCTACAACACTGACTCCCTGCCGTACGATGCCGTACCGCACACACATACACCCACCCCTCGCGATGACGCCAGTGGCGGTTCCAGGGAAAAAAAAGGGGGGGTTCATCCAGACAGAGACATACCCATGGCCCAATATGCATGGTCGCGACTCGTATACTTTTTTGTTGGATAGCCTTATGTTCTTGGCTCTGGACTTAGCCTTGCAGGCTTCATGCAGGTAGAGCGACGGCCTATCTGCATCTTGAGATTACATGGCTGACGGAGACGAGTCCATCCACTCGTCTTGGTTCATGAGCTGAATATCGCTCTTTCTCTCTCCATCCCTCCCCTTTTGCATATATGTATGTATCTGTGGATGTGTGTGGATATAGCCTAAGTACAGCGAGTGTTGGTGTAGCGCGCGCTCCTGCGAGATTCCAATCACGCTCGCTGTGGCTTGGGCGCGTAGAAACGCCTCCATCGTCTGCTTCTCTCTCCATCTCGCCTCTTTGCCTCTCCGTCACATGCACGCACGCATACGTACATGCCCCTTGTGGAAATGAAATGCCAACTTGGTTTGCCATCGCGCCATTTTCTTTCGCATGTAGTACGGATATCGCATCCCCTTGAGCCTATGTGTGTAAAAAGGGAGTGGCGTCGTTATTGCGTGTGGGCAGTAAAATGAAGACACCAAACACAAACCCCACACTCAATCAATCCATGAATCCATCAAACAAACAAACAAACAAACAACAAACATACAAGATGAAGCCCGCCGCCGCCCCCATTTCGGAGTCTCCGGGCCGCAAAGCACACAATTGTCATCTTTCCAGCATACATACTTTATCAGGCTGTCTTGCAAATGTGGAGATTTCACACACATGTGCGCGTCATGCTCCATCGCTGAAATCCCCATCCTTCGAGTTCTTACATGAATTTCTCTTTTTTCTTTTTAGGTTGTCTTGCTCCGATGCATTCGACATGCAGAAGGTTGTGCAACATGGTATTAATATAATACCATGTAATATGCACACGCACATGCACGGGTGTAACGGATGTACATACAGCCACAGCCACACACACAGCCTTGCAGGGTGGGGGGTCGTGTAGCAGCGTTTCATCCCTCACCACACCCGCATGCTCATGAATCTGCAAGAAAGTTTATAAAAAGGATCATGTGTGTTTGCTTATCTATGTTTATACATGCTTGGCTGTGATCTTCATAGTGTAGCAACGCCCTGTCGATAACATGCTCCGCACATACATTCCTTTGCACAGCTCCACGTTGCACCCGGTGAAGAGGTAGGTGGAAGCGTCCAAGGCTCCGTGGGGATTTTTGCCGTGCTGAGGTGGATTGGGGACGAGGGCCTGCCTGATTCGGGCCATGTGCAAGTGTTGAGATATCGATTGTGCCGCGATGCGCATCGGATACTTTTGCATCCGGGCGGATCCGCCATGGACGGCACGCCTGTTGCTGTTGTTGTTGCTGTCCACTTTCATGTGCATTTCCAACCAACTCACTGCTGCCTCACCGCAACCTTGACCTGGAATCCGCGGGGCTTGACAAACCAGATGGCGCTCGCGTCCCATTCCCCGTCCTGGAGGTGGCTGGCCAGCGTAAAGTCAAACTTGGACACGAGCATGGGAACGAGCTTTGCGATTTCCAGCAGCGAAATGTGTCGCCCAATGCAGGTTCGTGACCCTAGACCAAACTATACAATAGCGGCACGCTTTTCGTTAGCACAAAAAATTTCTACCCAGAACGGGGAAACGAACGAGATGGAACCGCTGCTTGAGGACGGAACCGCTGCTTGAGAATAGGAAGGGGTGGGAAGGGGGGCGGCGACACGACCGTATCCGCGGCGTCGGTCTATAATACGCGTGTGCACATGACGAATTCAGCAACTATTACATACCGGCATCCAATTTCGTTCCATGAGACTTAGTTTCTCCTTGTCCGAGTCGAGCCAGCGCTCTGGTCTGAATTCGTTTGCGTCGGGCCCAAAGATGGTCGTGTCGCGGTGCATGACCCACGTGTTTATCCCGACAACAGTCTAAACTATATCAGCACCCCATATATAGGTTGTATATACATGGTCTACGCAAACACGGAAAATGCTTGCGTGACGGGGGGAACACTTACACCTTCTGGGAAGAAGTAGTCGCCAATTTGGGCTCCCCCGGACGGCACAACACGCTCGAGCGGGAGACCAGTAGCAGGGTGCATTCTCAGTGCCTCCTTAATGACGGCTTGTAGGTAGGGCATTGTTTGACTATCCTGGAAGGAAAAGTAGTGGCCCGGTCCGGCTTTTCGGCGTTGCTCGTCGACTTCGCGGCGCAGTGTTTCAAACGTTGTGGGGTTCTTGAGCAGGTAGTAGAGGATGGCTGACACGCTGATGCCCGTCGTGTCGGAGCCGGCGACCATGTTGGAAATGCAGCCCACGACAAGGTGGTACATGGTGAAGGTCTGCGGGTTCTCTGCATGCTTCTTGTAGAACTTTGTTAAAAAGTCCATGCTGCTCTTGCCTTGCTCTGCACCGTCCACTGGTATCCCTTTGGTGTGTGTCCGCTCATGGTCGGCCATGCACTCTTGTGTGAACTTCATGACGTGCGCTCTTCCTGCTCCAGTTGGGCCAGCGAGCCAGTTGCGAATGGGATAGAGATATTTGTGTAGCCACGAGTAAACGCCCACTGTGCTCGCGTACATCATGTGGTCCTCCAAGGCGGACATGACACCGCGAACGTCTTCACCTCTATCCAAAAACCCCAGCCGTTTGGAGAAGGTTATCATTCCAATCACATCGAATGCGTAGCACTGTAGCCAATGTCCCATGTCTGTGTACATGCCCGCACTGGCGAGTTCTTGGAGGCGTTGGCTGAACAGCTCCGCGCACTCGTCTACGTAGGGCTCGTACGTGATGAGCGACGACATGGAATACATGCTTTGGTACTGTCGGCGGTTCTCGCTATGGCGGGGAATCGAGCGATCGGGGAAGAGAGACCATTGCGATGCGCCTGGCGTCTTCCATGTCTCGTACCAGTCCGACTTTGGGAATTTGGCTCCATGGCCATAGATTGTCTTTAGCGCGGCTTGCGAGGAGAAGGAATAGCGGTTTGGCCCGTAGCGTACGACTTCGCCTATACGAATATGTAAATGTACGTTCTACTTGTGCATGCAATCTTTACTGTTTTCGGGTAGCAAGGCGTGCACACGGGATAAGACCCACCATGTTTCTTATGCAGCTCGATATTATCCAGGTGGAATTTTCCATTACGCACTCGGAGGAAATACCACAGGTCGGTGAATCTTGCAGCAAATGGGCCCGAGACTTTGCGGAGCGGGGAAAAGAGGGTTTTCAGAAAGGGCAAGAATATGCGTGCTATTAAAGCAGCTGCAGCTGCAGCTACATAGATCGCGAGTTGCATTGGTTATGTCTTGGCCGGGCCTGGGAACCAGTGCTTCCTTGGACACAATATAGTCATATTGCGGGGGTTGCTAGTTATTTATGCTGGCAGCTGACACTGACACTGATGTGAGCAATGACGCTTGTGCGGGGAGAGAATGCGGAACAAGAGTGCGGAGCAAGAGTACGGGATCTGAGCTTCAACATACTCAGCACTAGCTTCGTACGAGCTACGACCGAGCGCCGAGCGTGCAAAAGCTTTCATGCTGCAGTATCATTTTGCGAATATCAAATGTTCTCTATGTATTTATTTCATTTAGATTTGAATTTCATGTGGTGCTTGAGTGTCTAACAATGCCTCGACGTCGAGTAATTGCCGAATGTTGCGTGGTACTCCAGCGTATGATTTTATAGCCGAGGTTAACGTGTTTTATCAGTAAGCGGCCCACATCAGTAAGTGGCCCACCCCACCAAACCTGACGCGATACTCTCCACAACCACCACTATGCCGCGACAACAACGCTCTGTACAGACTTCTCGTGAAGGTAGAGTTCTTCTAGCATCTCGCGCGCTTCAAGAAAAACGTGTTGTAAGCCAGCGCCAAGCTGCTATGCTATACGACGCTCCACGAACAACGCTCCGACGACGCCTCCGCGGTACCAAGCCACGATCAGAGACAGCCTCCGTCAATCGCAAGCTATCAGCTGTCGAAGAGCAGTCTCTTGTTCAATGGATCATAGAGCTAGATCGACGAGGCTTTCCGCCCCATATTATCGACGTGCGACGGATGGCAGACGCTCTACTCGCTGCGCGTGGCCAAGATCCACCTCCACAGCCTATTGGCAGATGCT
>NW_007359914.1:1013735-1063920 GCF_000359705.1 Exserohilum turcica Et28A | reverse complement strand
GCAGAGCTTCAGCAGAAGGTGCGCTATTCTTCCAAGAGCGGCTACGCCGGAGATCAGAGAGCCCAACAAGCGTTATGATACGCCAGCTTGCTAAAAGCGCTTAGCTTGCAATGCAAACAGTAACAATACTTACAGAGGAAATTAAGAAGCTACGTAAAGAAAACCAGCGCCAACGACAAAAGCAGGAGCGGCAGCGTCAATATATCGCTTCTAGTGGGGTGCTCCAGGTCCAACAGGCTCAGCAGATCATTGCAGAGGCAGAAAGGGTGGTGATGGGGGGTGACCAGAACCAGACTGGCGAGCGACGTCAGCGCGCGCCGCCAACGTGCACGAAGTGCCACGTTCAAGGACATACTCGGACTTCATGTAAAGCTAGATAAAGAATAATATCTTTTAATTTAATTTAATTTTATTAAGTTGCTGTAGAGCAATTGAGTAGAGCGTCGCGTCAGGTTTGGTGGGGTGGGCCACTTACTGATGTGGGCCGCTTACTGATAAAACACGTTATTTTTCACTGAAAGTTCACTGCCCAACGTAAGCAAGCATCGAGATTGCTACTGGCATGTTGGCAGAAAACAAAGCGGAATGCTCCATTTTCACGTGTGGCTTACCGCTCGTAGCATCATGTGCGGTATGTACTTTAGGATGACGTGTCAGTCGCAGAAACCGTCTTGTCGAAAATCATAGCAAGAGAGCCATACTTGTTGTATACATGACGCAGGGTATAGTACCCTTGCTGCTTCTTTCTATAAAATTCTACTGTACTGTTTAGTCTGCTGCTTCAACGTTGAACTTACTCATAGACTGAATTAGTAAGAGAACAAGAGAGGTACTCAACTCCGCCGCATATCCAGGGTTTAGCTTGTATTGTTGTCCAGCAATAGAACCACAGTAACGAGATGACGATTAATATCGTAGTCAGCGTTTAGCAAAATATTTTTTGAACCTACCTATCCGTGCGGCTGCATGATCATTTTCATGCAAAATGGATGCTAACAGGCATCTAAAGAAAATTGCGACCACGGCTGAGAGAGGATGCTAATGATCTAGCGTTGACATGTTCAGAACCCCTCCGAAAAATCTGGTGGCCTATTGTACTCTTTCATAAAACTCATATCATCGTATCAGTAATTTGTGCGTAGGAATAACAAATTCAGTATCGATGGTCATAAAGAAAACGGTGGGTTAGAGCAAAGGGGATAGATGCGAGAAACATCCATGCAGAATATGAAGAATCAATGAAATTCATTGAATATCTTAGAATGCGAGTTGCCACAGATCCGTTAGTCGTTCGTTGTTCTCACCAAGTCCACTGTGAATGATGATGCTGTCGTTGCCACTCTCCGCCTTATAAACATCGGCATCAAACCATCCACGGGGATCAGGCACACCATCGCTGCCTTCGGGGTGGAGTTTTGTCCACCATTTTTCGCTAATGTCATAGATCCAGACATCGCCTAGCATCTTGCCAGCTCCAGCATGGCCCAATGATGAGGGGTCATGTTCACCAAAGAGTGTGAGGAGCTTGTCCTTTTGAGCAAGTCGGACTGGCAACAGCACACAGACACTCCGCGCTTCGGGACCATCTTGGCCATCAGCCTTGAAAGTATCGGTAGACCATGTCTTGTTGGCAATGTCGTAGATATCGATACTACCACCCTGTTCGGTGTTTCCGTCGAAGCCATTCATCCGGTAGAGCTTGCTGTCGTGATAGGCAATTGAAGTACCTCCTCGCTGGGGGCCTGGAGCATCAGGCGCTTGTGTCCATGTACGGTTGTTGATGTCGAACATCCACAAGTCAGAAAGGCGTCCCTTTGCTGGACATCCAGCATGGAGGAAGAAAGTCTCGCTTCCATCGCTAGTGGAGCAGTGGTAGCTGCGTGCTGGAGGATATGGTTCTGATGAATTAGCTGGCATAACCTTTTCCCAGGACGATCGTGCAGGATCATAGCACCACACTGCACCATGTTCCTCTATGGGGGCCATGTCAATACCCCCGCGGCCAGAGAACAAGTACATTTTGCCATTGAGGACAGCTGATGCGCTTCCGACTCTTGGGGTCGGAGCTGAAGAGATAGATTTTGTTTCCAAGGTTGCTGCAGCTGTGGCACTTTTAGCATAGCACCCTGATGGTCCAGTCAAGTGAGGGGTCGCATACTAGGCTCAAGTGCGATGACATCGACTTTGTCGTCTATGGGTTCTCGAGGTTTGATTTCGCCACCAAAGATGCAGACGTTTGAGCCGACAATAGAAAGAACTTGGGAAGAGCGGCGCAATCGCTCGTCGTCCACGAGCCGCTTCCAAGAGCCCTTGAGTGTATTGATTGGCATGTTAATGGGCGTTGTTCGGGCGTGTTGGGGCTGGGTCTGTATCTGGAGGGAGAAGAATTGGCAATGGAGTAAAATTGAAGATTCTGCACACTGTGAGGTTAAAGAGAAGTATCCAGATGGCGTGACCCAGGCGATATGTCACAGTAAGTGTCGGATACAAGATCCATCAGGCTGAAAACGCGCTAAATCCAAAATAGCCTAGCGGCACGCGCATGCATGGTCATTGGCCAAGCTCCATCTCCAAAAGTTGTCGGCCAGGCTGCTTCTACTTGTCGCAACCACATGCCACTTGACGTGTCGACATGAGGCTTCGCTTGACGGTGCAGCGGAACGGCTTGCCTGCTGCCAACATACTCTGGAGCGTACCCGATACCAACGGCACGCAGGCGTACACGATTACGCGTTTGCTCGAAGATGTCAACCATATCATCCCGCTAGAGGCAGAGCATTGGGGGCTGGAGCACTATGTCGTCGAGGTCGCCGGCTTCGAGTGTCTGCATTTTATGCCTGTTGCCAATGCGCTCAAGGAGGATGACCATGTTTGGTGCGTACAACTATAGTTACTATACTGCCGTATACTAACGACTCTAGCATCCGACCGCTCATGACAGCCGAAGTACGCGCGCGCACCCTTACTGGCCGTGACCAGATATCAGATGGAGGTCAGCACCTCGTCGACGGTATTCCATTCGGTCGACCCTATCTACGACAGTCAAACCGACCGCCCGTTCGCATACCTCCGCGCAAGCGACGCCGACTGGACGATGGAGAAGCCGAGCCAGAAGCCGAGCCAGAAGCCATGGCCTTGCTTACAGAACATGGCGATAATAATGGAGAAGAAGAGGGGCCTCATCCGGTCTTGGACGGTCATGCAGTGTCTAGGAATAAAGCGAATGGGTCTTCGAGGCCAGTTAAGACAGTGCAGTTTCAACAGCCCGAGGTTGAGGCCTCCGACGATAGCGAGGAAAACGACGACGATTTTGCGCCGGACGACGTCGAGGATTCAAACTCAGATTCAGATTCAGATTCAGATTCCGACTCGGATTCGGCCGTGAAGCCGGTCGCCTCGTCCAGCGCTTCAGACACGTCGGATTCAGATTCAGACTCAGATTCAGACACAACTAGCGACTCCGACTCCGACTCCGACTCGGATTCGGCCGTGAAGCCGGTCGCCTCGTCCAGCGCTTCAGACACGTCGGATTCAGATTCAGACTCAGATTCAGACACAACTAGCGACTCCGACTCCGACTCTAGCGATGCGAGCGCTCCCCCCGACGTTCTATCCTCCAAGGATGGTCGCAAGACCACAGCAATAACCACATATTCTGCAACGCATGTTCCGCCAGGTCAAGGTCTCAAGGCTACAAAAGTGCGGAATTCTCGGCGCACAAGAGTAAATCGCCTTCGGCATCTCAAGGCGTCTGACGTGCTCCCTGAGAATGCCGATCTGAGTGACCTAAAAGCTTACGAAGAAGCAAGGACAGGCCAATCGGAAGAAGGCTTCGCACATGCGCAAGCTTTCGCCAAGTCTCAGGGGAAGAGGAAACGTCTAGATGAAGACGCTCCAGCTAAAGTGGTTTCGGAAGAGGCCGCCGAACTTGAGCAAAGAAAACAAGAGTTGATGGCAAAGTTCGGAGACATCCCGAGTTCAACAGAGCCATTAAGCGAGTCGGCACCACCTTCCTCTTCAGACGCTCAGATTTCAGACCCATTGCCGCCAGCGATACCAGAAGATGGACAGCCGCCGAAGAAACAAACGGCCTCGAGAAGGCTGAGGCCAGATACTAGTGCGATTGGTCGGATACTTGCTCGACAAGCACCACCAGTTGCTAGAAAAGGGAGGACCAAAAAAGTGCCTGAAGAACCCCCAGAGCCTGAAGGCGCATCCGATCCCGATTTCTGGAAGTCGCGAATCAACGTTTCTGCGTTCGAGTGTTGGGACGAAGATTTTGAACTCAGTGCTCCGCCTTTTCCGTTTCAGCAACATTGGGACCCGGCGAGTAAGCTCATGCGTGAAAAGGCGGCCAAGAAGAAGCAGAAAAAACGCGGCCAAGCACAACAGCAGAATGCTGCGGGAGAGGATGAGGAAGAAAAGATCATCCTAGACTACGACGAGGCTCCTGCAACCAGCAACGACTCTGAGATGATTGATGCAGCGGTTGAAAATCAGCTTTGTCAGGACCTTGTGACAGCTGCACATATGGACCTGCCACCTCTACCGGAGGACATGAGCACGCTGCCCAATCTCACAGCTTTTGACATGAAGAAAGGTGCCATTATTGCTTGCAAGTTTTTCACGGTAAACCCCATCACGGTTACACCCGAGATAAGCGGCTACAAAACGGCCACGGTTGAGCACGAAGGCGATTCGGGTCCCGGCGCAGGGACCATCCAACTGAAGATAGCAGCGCGTGACTTGGTAAGGAAAGAGAAGAAGTTCGACAGCAAAGGCAACCGGATCTACGATGCTGCCGATGCACTTCTGATGGAGCAAGAAGACGATGCAGAGGAGGGCCTCTGGGAGGGACAGTTTGGCGAACTTTTGGAAGCAAAGCTGGTGAAGGCTGTATAGAAAGCGGGATTGGCGCGCGTGTACCGGCCGAATTCTGTCAGTGATATTATATTCTCTTCGTATCTGTGTATCAATAGAAGCCGATTTTATGGACTGCTGACACCGACGTGTGCACTCTGGGCTGCGGAGTTCAGAAACCCCGATGGGTGTCGGACCGATTTACCCCACTAGACGTCATTTGGACCCCTGCCCCAGGTACATGAGCTGGCTATCCCCAGCACTCAACGACGACGATAGAGCAAAAAGGCTGGCCATTCCATGTGCACAGTGCCTTTACTTATATTCCACATGTATCAATAATGGCTGGGCCCGGCGCAGCTACCATTCCGAGTACGCGTCCCCCCGCGCAGGCTTTTCCTTAGGCCCCATGACACCATGCCCTAAAGTGCCCCTAACAACTGCCGTGGTGGGGTAGCTTCAGGATCCGGCCTGCGAAGGAGTAGCATCATGCCATAAGACGGGAGACGCCATGTACAAATTTCGTGGCCATACAAACCGAGCTTGTTCCTCGTTGTCAATTTTCCATTCCTCCAACTGCCGCAGGTACAATAGCATAGGCTGTGAGTGTGCGTGGCGCAACATCATCGCAACATACTGACTCCTTTGCAGAACAAGACAAAATGCCTCTTCCAACCGGCGTGTACCGCGCTGACCATGTCGGCTCGTTCCTCCGCCCCAAGGCTGTCCTCGAAGCCCGCACAAAGGCCGCCAAAGGCGAAATCACTGCCGACGAGCTTCGCAAGGTCGAAGACGAGTACATTGCCGATGTGGCAAAAAAGCAAATAGAGAACGGTATCCGCTCCATCACCGATGGCGAGTTCCGCCGCGCCTATTTCCACTTGGACTTTCTCAAGCACCTAGCTGGTATCGAGGAGAAGGGACAGGTTGGAAACATTAGGCACAAGGATGGCTTCTCCCCGCCAACACTGGCCGTCACGGGCAAGCTTGGACATCCTGAGGCTATCCAGGTCAAGGACTTTCAGTTCCTTGAGCAGGCAATCAAGAACAATGGCGGAAAGGCCACCACCAAGGTCTGCATTCCCTCGCCGACAATGGTGCACTTCCGCGGTGGTCGTGCCTCCATCGACATCTCGGCATACCCAGACCTAGACGTCTTCTTTGAGGACCTCGCACGTGTCTACCAAGAAGAGCTCGACTCGCTGTACCAGGCCGGCTGCCGCTTTGTCCAGCTCGACGACACAAATCTTGCCTACCTCTGCGACCCCGACATGCGCAAGGCTGCCGAACAAGAACGCAACGAAGACCTCAGCGTACTCCCTAAGAAGTACGCTGAGCTCATCAACAAGGCCATCTCCAAGAGGCCTGCAGACATGAAGATTGGTATTCATCTTTGCCGTGGTAACTACCGCTCCAAGTGGTTCGCATCCGGCGGCTACGAGCCCGTGGCCGAAGTTCTCTTCAAGGAGCTCAACGTCGACGCCTACTTCCTCGAATACGACGACGCACGCTCGGGCGACTTTAGCCCTCTGCGCCACCTCCCCGAGCACAAGGTTGTCGTTCTGGGCGTCATGTCGAGCAAGAAGAACACGCTCGACGACAAGGACGAGATCATCAAGAGGCTCCATGAAGCCGCTAAGATTGCCCCCAAGGGCCTGGAGCAGCTCTGCGTCAGCCACCAGTGTGGTTTCAGCTCCACCGCTGAGGGCAATGAGTTGACCGAGGAGGAGCAATGGGCAAAGGTCAGGCTCAACGTTGAGATTGCAAAGGCCGTCTGGGGCGACGATATCAGCAAGTAAAGCCTTTCACACCGAGAGATACCAAAAAAAATCGTACGTCAAGTGCTTCGGGGGGAAATGTTGTTTATATGGTGTTCCGCAAGGTCAATGGCGTTAGAAGAGTAGAGAGTGCTCGTTGAGACACGCACACCCTACGTTGGTGAAAGCGTGAGATTGCGTCAGTTGCATGCAGTTTTTAGATGATGATGAGGATGACGACGACGATGATGATGACGATTAAAATGTTTACATGTGTAGGCGTTTCAACCTTACATGTCTAGGTGGTTCAACCCCGCCTGCTTGGCTCCGAGAACAAAATTGCTTTCTTGGGTATGCAAAGATGTAGTGGCAATACATAGAGTAAATAAAGATATCGGGTTTAACATGCCCTCATAACCTTGTTTTGGGTATAGATGGTTCTATATATTGTGTGTGTGTGTGTATGTGTGTGTGTAAAGGTGCGCAGCCATACTTTGAGTAACGCTTTTGTTCTTTTTATTAGGGTCGAAGTTAGATATTGTTTGGATTGTAATGCGGTGGCTCTTCATATGCTAGCGCTGGATTCTTTAGGTTGTACTGACTTGAGAGCTCGGCTGCGAGTAATAGGTTTATGTAAGTGTAGGATCGACGTGATACCTTGGACCTATCATTCATAGTTGAGGTGGTTGAGGATAACGGCTTGAGCGGCGGTTATGATAGTAAGACTAGCCATATTTGCATAGAGTGACTAGATCCAGTTCTTGCCCTGCTGGGCGATATTAATCGCAGCCCTTTCTTGCTGTTTTTCTGTAAAGCCATAGATTTGTTAGATTTGAGGTAGAATAGTTGGAATGTAAAATTAGCGGTGGATTTTTTTTAATCAATTCGAGTAAGTATACTGTGCTACTTGGCTTCTCGAAAAGGAGCGAGTGCTGTGGCTTTCGCTAGAGGAAGCTTGTTCAGATCGATACTTTGTGTTGGTCAAATGTTTCAATCGCTTGATTGATGGCAGGGCTGGGTTTGAGACAGTATAGAAGATTGGAGGAGAAGTGGCCGTTCAGGACTGGTAATTTAATAAGTATGAAGTACTGGGTCTTTGATCAAAAGGAACGGCACGAGCTCTATCGGAGAAGTTTTCGCACCTGCATCATGCTCTTGATTAGTGTGTGCAAATCTATGTGGTCCGAAATGAATTCAAGGATAAATGGTAGATGACGTATGATTTCCTACAAGAATCTATTTATGAAGCTGAGATCGCCACATCGTTATTTTAATTAGCTTCGGCCAGAGCTGTAGTCATCAGTCTAGTTTTTAGCTTGACGATTGCCATGGGATGGATTGATGTCACTCTTCGAGATCGTTTGTCTTGGTACGAGCAACTATGGCGTATATTGTTACATATGTCATTGGTACTTATATCTTTGACAGGAGCACTTTGAATTGGTGTGCGCTTTGTGCGGCTTGAGTGTATCGTCACGACACAACCTAGGAAGTTGCTTTGGAAGTTTTTGTCGGGATATATCTACTCTACCTTCTGGATGGTGCAGAAGGTTAGCCTTTTTGCACCACAGTTTTCCTTTTACAGCAGTCTATCGGATGTATTTATATTTGTTTGCAGAAAAAATCAAGACTCGTGATGTGGAAAACGTGGCGTGGAACTGGCTAGAGGTGGCATGTTGATGTCAAAAGGAATTAGAAGAATATATGCTTGGCATTTGTTCTGCATCAGTGTAGAACATGGTTACTGAGATTGTGAATGAGACACAAGTTACTGAGTAGCTTGAATATATTGGACGGTGACTGCAAAAAAAGGAGGGACGTACAGCTGCACCATGAAGACCTCCCCATACCAAGCTTCCTCGGATATCCGGCACTACCAACCTGCAGTAGCCGATGGATTCCACCATGCATTTTCATGACAAATAGCATGGGGGAAAGATCCCACTTTCAATTTCCATCTATTAGTTGTTATTCCTTCTTCGTTTTGCACGCTCAGCCGCAACGCATTGGTATGGTTTCTTTTGCAAGCCCACTGCGCCCGTGCTCAAGACGACAATTTATGTAGCGCAGTCTCCACATTTCGCTAACCGTGTCTGCAGTCATTTTCGCCACTTCTATACGTCGCTCGCTTCATGTTCAGCGCTGAACATCGACTCCCCACACGACGCTTGCCCGAATCCCGATAATGCTACAACGGCTTTTTTTTTGAAGACAAGCCACTTGTTAACCTATAGTTCCTCAAAACAGACATCGCCAACATCATCATTATCAAATCCGTGACACCCCCAGCTCTCGTGGCGTGGACTTGCTTTTGACATTGTACTGCAGTAGTCTGGACAACTTGGGCCATGCACAGGCGCTTCTAGCTTTTCTTGGCTGCTGGATTGAGTGTTGCCACAAATGGATGCTCGACGGCCTGTTCGTTCTGTTACACCCAAGTGTAGGAGTATCACAATTTGCCTGCATCTTTGGCCTGTGCGATTCCATTGTAAAGGAATGTGCAGACAGAAAGAGCCTCGGTGGCAAGTATGGAGATGCAATGTCACTGGAATTGCCACTAAAAAAAAAGGGTTAGAATCCCGCTAAGTGGAGCTTCAGGGGGGCACTAGTGCTTTGTGACACCTTCCAAAAACAGACTAGACTCTAGCAATATGCAAACTATCACAACCTCCATAGGTGTATCGATGCCATGCTGTTGTGCCTGTTGGCTGGTCTTCCCACTGCACCCTCGTGTACATTGTCCGATCCTGCGCTCAAGCCAGAATAATAGTGTGCAAGCGGTTGGAGGGAAGAGACTCCGGTTCGACGACAGAGCTTCTTGGACCCGTTCAGTCGTACATTGATGGATGGTTTACAGCAGCTATACACAGCCCTTCATATATGCACGTCAGGCACGTCCACACCCTTTCGTGTTTTCTTTGTTTGCATACCGTCCGGATGTATGCTTGCTGTGGAAGGTGTGTTCACGGGATGCTGAATAAATGGCTAGTGTAGAACACAGGGTATTGTGGCTGTCGTGTTGTCGGATTCGGTACAGCACCCGGGCCGGGAGGAAAAAGCCCCTCGGTTGTGGCTGTGAGGGCGTAGACTGATGTTACTTCTTCCGCCACATGGCTGCGTCTTGTGGGACTGCCGATCGGGCCGAGACACATGCTTTGGCGTGTCCCTGCGTTACTAATTTGAAATGCTGATGTTCAGGGTAGCCAACAAAACCTCGTGGCTGGGTGTAACAGAGTGGTATAGCCCTTCGATGGTCATTGTTCAGATTTACACATCTCCATAATGCAGGGACCCTAGCCAACCATGATTTCGGTCTGAACCCCCTGAATACCACCCAGATTGTCGCCTCGATCGCCAAACCAGATCGCCGGCACAGATCACATCATTGTTCCAGATCAGCATGCACTCTAATGTGTCTAGACATTTTTGCTACGCGACTCGTATTCGCGGGCTACAACACTGTCCCACATTGTGTGTGCATCTCTCTCGCATGACGGTTTGTGCATGGAAGAGCCGGAGAAAGCAACCTCCTGCATTCTACCGACAGATTGCAACCATGGCGTTCCCGGGGTTCCTTTGTTTTTCCAGGACAAGTCATGCTGCACGTTTGATTGCAGTAGTAAGCAGCCAGCCAGCCACAAGCAAACCATGAGCAGCTGACCCCACTCAAGCTAATTGCTTGACCAGTACTTGATGATGTTTGGTTGCCAAGCAAGTCTTGTTGTTGTGAAAACGTGGAGCATAGGGAGTAGTCTCATAGTTGGATAGCGGAGAGGAGGACTGAAAGGGGCATTCGAGATTCCGATGAGCCTAGTAGCGGGTTCTGTGCAGATCTTTGGCGTATTCTTCCATATGCAATAGCAATAGCATCACACATGACGTAGCAACTTGTCGTGATATTGAACCTGGTGTACGATGCTGACTAGCTGTAAGCGGAGTCGCCGAGTCGCTGCGATTGGTCGGCACAGATTGCCAAGCCACGATTTGGGCCCGCAGCACTGACGTTCCATCTCGACTCCGCCAAAAACGACGAAATGAGGCTGGACGATTGATTTTGAAGCGCCTCTCAAGAAGTGTCTCATTTGTTCCTTCTGCACGGTATTTCATGCCGTGATCGTATTCTAGTTGCAGAACTACTGTACGACTCTCAGTCGACCAAGCAGCAGGCCTGTCTTTGGTGAGAATCTCGATCATCTATGGATCTCATTCGTGAACATAATCAAAACTGATACTCAGGTACTAGCTCGTAGGGGTAATGGCGGCAAGGCTGTGCTGTCCAATAGATGTACCATGCCGTTCGGTCACCGCATTCAGGGAGATCCACGTCCCGTCCCGTCCCGCACCCACAGCCAACTATGACCTTGCATTGCGGCAAGTTTCTTGCGGCATGTCCAGCAACATGATCTACCCACACTCAGCTAAGTAATGCAAGTCATCTGCACGCCATGACCCATATACGGAAATAGTGTGCTCTGCTTTGGTGACGGAGTAGATCGGCAGAACAACTAGCCCACGTCTATGTTCCATCCCTGATTCGGGCGCCAACCCACGTCTAACATGCGTCAGGGCTTGGCAAAGAATGCTGAACGGTACAGTCACAACAGGCGGAACCACGAGTATCCGAATATCATCCTTCCCATGCTCTAGTATCTACACACACACACACAAGCACATCCTACTATGGGATATGTGGGGCTATACTGCGAATGCTTCGTAGCAAAGACCACAGTGATTTCAGGAATATTTTCTTTCCAGGAAAAATACGATTTCAAGGGGCTGACAGCCAACTCCTCGAATGCAAAATGAACTTGACCACACTTTACAATGAACAAATGATACGTTCTGATGTAAGTGCTACTACACGAGGTGTGATTTTCCAAGTCTCCGCGCCACAACCAAGCGTAGCGCCGGTGCAGGGTGTCCCGAATAACAAAATTGAAGATCAAAGCGGCCATGGGGCTGGAGACTGTACGCCAAGCTTGCTTCTAGTCCGCTTCGCCCACTCCACCACCTCACCTGCATGTCGAGAAGCAGGCATGATTGGCATCTCAACAGATGCACGCAGAAGATCAGCATGTCTAGTGGTCTTTGACTGCGGACTTGACTGTAACTAAGGGGGTGTTCACCAAGACCCATGAACGACTGTCGCAGTATAAAGTTCCTACAATTCTCGACGGAATCAACTCACCACTCAGCTCCATCTCCACTTCTCACTACCAGCCTTCGCTACCACATTCAAACACTCTTTACACGAGAACTCGTTCACTACCGTCAAAATGGTCTCTTTCCGCAATTTCTTCACTGCCACTCTGGCTCTTGCTTCTCCCATCTCTGCGGCTCTTACTGCTGTCCAAATCACCGGCAACATCAAGACGCTCACCAGCAAGAGCATGGCTATCCAGGCTCCTGCCCAGTCCATTACTATCGTCAACGGCCCTCTCATCGTTGTGGGCCTGGGACCGTTCCCCACCATCATTGCTGGCTTCACCGACATCATCAGCACTACTTCCGTTGCCATTTCCCAGATGCAGGAATCTACCCCCATTGCCGCTGGTGCCGACTCGGACATGATTTATGAGGCTTTTCGCGAGGTACGTGTTGGCGATTCCCTTGCACAAAACATGTACTAACAACCCAACAGTTTGTCCGTGTCCACCAGGCGCTCCTCAACATCCTTATTGGAAAGGCAGGCCTCTTCAACACTGTTCCCGTTATCGGCCAGCCTGTCGCTGCTATACTCCAGCAGCTTGAGGGCATTGTCGACGTGAGTTGGCCTCCAAGACGCTGTCTCCGCCTTTCAGTGTTACGGCTACTAATTCCCAACTTTAGAAAATTGCCTTTGACCTCATTGACCTTGTCGAGGCTCGCGCATCCGACCTCCAGAAAGAGACCAACGCCCTCGGCGCGACCCTTGACGTCTGCATCAACAGCTACAAGGGTATTTCTACCTAAGCGATTTTTCAAAGACGCTCTCTTCTCAAACGGTAGCCGCTGTTCCAGAGTCGGCCATGCAAAAATACCAACAGGGAAGATGAATGTTCTGGAGGATGTGGGTGAGTGAGTGATGAATGGTGGTCTCTCGACCCATCTCTCACATCGACAAGGGTACAATGGTGGTTTACGCCACAACAATGGTTTTCTTGTATCATCCCTTTAACTCTTAATTGTCTATACATAGTTTTTCTCTATCAATGCAACAATTCGATAGGTTTCCGTTCCAGCGGACTCACCTGCACCCCGAAATTCTTTGCCTCGATCTCTAGTGCTAATTCTGAGCCCTTGTACTTGAACTCTACGAGCGGCAGTGCTGAAGTAGCTGTCTGCACAACACTGTAATGAAAAGTTACTACATTCAGCTGCTTAACACAGCAAGCAGGTGATACTGTCCGCATTGCTTAGAAATTCTTACGCACGAGCAGTGGATCACCACCACACTATTCCTTTTGTGCAGCCATTGAACAAGTTCCCACACCTAGGTGTATTGTGTCCATTGCTTACAAATTCTCCAAGCGCACAAGCAATAAACAACCAATGGGTCGCAGACCCCCCGTGCCCATTCCTCCTTGCGGGCCCTCGGTGCTCTCTAAGCAACCGAAACAAGCCAGGACCCAGTTTTTTTTTATCTCTCTTTGATGCTCAGTCCGATTCTGGGGAAGCAAACCCGGCATTGCACTGAATCATCTGTGGAGGACGGGAATCTGGAAAACGAGTCGTGCGTATACATACTTATGGTGGTGCTCGGTTACGTGACCCGAGCCAAACGGGCCGTTCACGGTGCATGTGGGTACGGTAGTGGGTGGGTGCCTAACCAAGACGTGAATGCGAAAGCGAGCTCGCCAAAGCTACTTGTACATATACAGGTATAGTTTTTTCTTAGGGGGGGATTTGTAATGAAAAAGTAAGCTGCGTGAGCGAGGATAAGGAAGAGGAAGAGGAAGAGGAATGGACGTTTGAATAAGACAAGTATGTAGTCGAATGTAAGTAAGTGGTTGAAATGGAACATGACATGCGTGCAGCTATGTAGATTGCCTTGAGCGATGGCTTCGCCAGCATTCAAGACTGCGAACAAAAGACCCAGTCGAACCGGGTAGGCGGCATGAAAATCGTCGTTCTGGTGAATACAACATACTGTAGCATAGCCCCTGACTGAGGATGGCGGAGACTCTGATCTCTTGGCAGACGATTTTTTGCAACACGAGCACTTGGACACGAGGAGCGCACGTGTCTGACGGGGGGCAAAGGAACATGCACGGCGCTCGCTTGGGGCTACTCATATTGCCCCCGGGCCGATCCCTGACGCTTCGCTACCATGAAAGCCTTGATGATTGCCGCTGCATGTTTCAAGCCCACCTAACCCACGCCCCCACGCCGCGCACGGGTTGGGGCTGAAAAAAAACTAGCCCCCTACAGAGTATGTACAGGCTAATATATAGATAGCATGGAGCGCAGCTGGCTGTTCTAGTACTACCTAGTCTATAGGCAAATTTTACTGAGCGTGTTGATCCGTCTATCCCTATGATAACCTTCCTCCCTTTTCTACAGACTAGGTGTGCGTAATCGGGGGTTGGTTAGATTACCAACTTGGCGTATTCGTCACACGTTTCGATCAGCTTTTTCTTGGTGCCAGGCTCCATGACGCCGTGTCCAGCGTCGTCCACAAAGTGCAGCTTGCTCTCAGGCCACTGCTTGTGCAACTGCCACGCTGTGATTGGGGGACAAACAACGTCGTATCTCCCCTGCACTATCGTGGTGGGGATGTGCCGGATGCGGTCGACATTTTCGCTTTTGAGCAGCTGACCGTCCTCCATCCATGCCTTGTTGGTAAAGTAGTGGATCTCGATGCGGGCGTGGGCAAGCAGGTATTCTGGCTCTTGCAGCTTCTGGAACGCCGTAGCATCTGGATACAGGGTGCTGATTGAAATTTCCCACGTGTTCCAGGCCCTGGCTGCCGGATGCGAGACTGCCGGGTCGGAAGACATGAGCCGTTTATGGTAGTTGGCAATGTGGTCGGCACGCTCTTCTTCGGGGAGAAAGCCTACGTAGTCGTCCCATTTGTCGGGGAAGAGCATCGAGGCACCACCCTCGCAGTTTGACCATTTGAGCTCGAGGTCGCGCACGGTGAAGACACCCCGGAGAACCAGGCTGCCCACGCTCTCTGGATGCGTCTCTGCGTATGCAAGGGCCAGAGTGGAGCCCCAGGACCCGCCGAAAACCATGTGCCATTTGGCAATGTGGAGATGTTTGCGCAAGGCCTCAATGTCGGCTACGAGGTGCCACGTCGTGTTGTTGGTAGTGTTGGCATTGGGGCGGGACTGTCCACATCCGCGTTGATCGAGCAGTATCACGTGATATTCAGAAGGGTCGAAGAAGACGGTGTTGCTTTTGGAGCAATTGCCGCCTGGTCCCCCGTGGAGATAAATTACTGCAGAAGATTAGCATGGGATAAAGAGGCGTAGATGATGAGATTGGTTCTCGTCCATACCAGGCTTGCCACCCTTCTTCCCATACTGTCGGTAGTACAGTTCGTGAAGGTCGTCAACCCGCAGCCAATCAACGTTCCAAGCATCTTCGTGCTGGTAGCCATGTATCCCAGACGGTTGGTTCATGATAGTGAGCACAGAAAAGGGGTGGTGAAAGGATAAGCACTTGCTCCTCGAAGACTGTGGTGATGAAATGAGTAGGCAGTTGCGTTGAGGAGTCAGACGTTGAATGCAACATCTACCCCACTTACAGCATAATATACCCCGCCATGTAAAGAACATTATTTTAGCCACAACACGAAATTGTGAAATATCACCAAGACATGAAATTATACTAGTATCCAACTAATTTCTATCCCATGATCCAACGCAGCCATAATGCTCCCCATGACGACTGACTTAGTACTTGAAACCGCCAGTCCTGGTGCTGAACAGACCATTAGGATCGACGCTCTGCTGCAGTGTCTTGAACTTCTCGTAGTCGCGGTAGCTTTGCATAACAGGCTGGTCATACATGGCATCGTTGATGAAGTATGGCATGTACATGTCCGCGGGCATGCCTGCCTCTTCCAACCACTGCGGCACAACCTCGTCCAACCAGTCGGTAAGATTGCGAGCGATCTGGAAGACCTTTTCATCTTCCGATGCCAGGTTCCAGGCTCCCTGGAAAATCAGGATGATACGGTCAGGGTCAGAAGCAGTGAGACCCATGGCGTTGCCGCCCTTGGACTCCGAAATCTTGCCAATGGCAGCAGGAAGTGGCTGCATGTCAACGCTGAATTGGATGCCACTGATGACCGGCGCCAGGCCCAAGACTGGGCTAGTAAGGTTAGAGAGCTTATCACTGATTTCTCGGTACATTTGCGGGCGAGATGCAATGTATGGAACGGTTTTGGTCTGTTGTCAGGTCAGCATTCTGCTCAAGGCGAAGAAATTGGCATGCTTACGCGGAAGAAGGAACGAGCATTCAAGAGGCTAACGGTTTGACCATTTGTTTTCAACTGCGAAGCATTAGCGAGCGAACGTTGGGACACCATGGATTTTGAACTTACAAGGTCAGAGTATGTTCGCGTCTTGAGAATGCATGAGTTGTTAATCTTAAGAAATTCGGCAAAAGGACCCGTCGTCGGCGGAGTGGGGCCGTCGTAAAAGTAGAATATAAGTCTGCTCCGGATGCCAGTCGCCAGGTTCAAATCAGTAAAGATGATGGCAGCCTTGGGGTCCTCAGCGCCATGAGCGATGAAGTTGTGCAACGCAGCGTAAATTTGGTCTGCTTTGGTAGTATCGTAAAAGCATGATCCACCCCAGACATTGCCCATATGGTGGACTTTGGCCTTGAATTGCGTGACGATGCCAAAGTTGTTGCTGCTGCCACGCATGGCCTGTGCAAGATCCGGGTGTGTTGCAGCGTTGACATTGACAACAGAGCCATTGGCCATGACTGTCTCCCATTCGATAATGTTCTATGTATTGTTAGTAGGATACTTGATCAGTGTTCCCTGGCGACTCACATCAGCGGCCATGCCTTCTTGGGCACTGAGGAAAGAGAGACCTCCGCCCAACAACAGCCCACCAACACCAACGAGGCCTGTATTCAATTAGCGAGCAATGTATAAAACCGCATGTAGGGTCGTACCAAGCCTTCCGCCAGTGATGGCCACTCCACTCTTTTCGAGATCACCAATCACATCATTCCACTCTCCTCCGGGGCGGACATAGGCAACGTCCTCATCTGCATCGTAGGTTGCCCCAACCAGGTTGGTCATGGTGATGAGAACACCATCTTGGACAGTAGTGTGGTTTTTGTTGGGGTCATGACCACCGCTTCGAGTGGCGAAGCGAACGGTGGGGTATTTGTTCAAGACTCCAATGACAATGGCAACATCCTGAGCAGAGCTAGGCTGCACGATACATGCTGGATTGACGCTGCGAAGGTTGACAGCCCAGTACTGCTGCGTTTCTTGGGTGTATGCCAACCCAAGAGTGCTAGGGGTCAATACTTTGCCAGGCAGCGCCTGGTTTATGTCGTTGCATGCCTGTGTGGTGTCTGCCGAGGGGGCACAGCGTGCAACCTGGGCACCGAGTAGCAAGGTGCCAAGTGCAAGAGACGCGATGCCAGCCATAACGAATGAAATTCAGATCAGAATGGAAAAAGAGAAACCAGTGCTGTGCTTCCTGTGGCGAGGCTGGGAAACATATCAAAGACAGGCAGGGGCATTATATATCGTTTCCAGGCTCTCCTGAGATTAGATTGGGATGTGACCATCAGGATCCGCCATGCTGCTCGAAAAGTCACTGCACCTCTTCAGGGTCTAGGGGGAAACTGGTGGCTTGGGCACATCGCGTAGAGATTTCCAGGCTGGAACCTTGCTACGAAGGGCAATCTTCTAGTAAGTTTTTAGGATGGGATTGGGACTAAGCTCATGCAACCGTACGTATACGAACTCGGCAGTGGAGTAGAGCCGACGCACGTAGCCACACAGTCCGTATCGCTCGTTGAACCAGGCATTTAGCCTAGCTGCTGCAGCATGCGTACACTTATATGGAGAATGCCAATAGATTTGACGTGGGGGGGCTGGATTGAGGCGTGCGTAGCAATATCCACAACCCTCGTATCCTCAATCATGGGGCCGAGAGTCGCAGTCACATTATCATGATAGACTGGTGGTGGGTCCGGTCCGAGTTTTCAGGGATGAGGAGAAATCTTCATGTGTCGTCAGCTTTACCTATGGACAAGGAGACGGACGGGTATACGGGAGACGAGAAACGCATGCGTGCGTCATTCAGCAGGTGCGCGTCCGGAAGTCCGCGGCATTGGCGAAGGTGAAGTGACGAAGTGGCTATCCATCCAGCAAGGCTGAGTGTATGTATGTCGACGGGTATCGGGCACGAGTCGCATCCCAAGATTATGCAGCCGTGGCCGAACCGGTTCCTGGGTGCCTGGATCCCGTGCCCGAAAATAGGGGCCCGAGCGCAGTTCGGTTGCTCCTTCCGCTGCCAACGCCTAGAACCCAGCACGCCCAAGGTAAACAAACATTGGCCGAGAGCGAGCCTCAACACCGTCGCGCCCGCGCCCACACCCACACCCACGCCCCACGCCGGCAGCCGCCCATCGCCATGGAGTCGTATAACATCAAGACTGCGTCGACGTACATCAACAACCTGCTCCTGGCCCGGGGCTTGTTACGCAATGGCAAGCCCATTGAGTTTGCGCACCCGTCCAGGGGGGAGGGGGGGAAAGAAGCCACCATGGCTCAAATCATCAACCTGATCCACGACCTGATCCTGAAGCGCGACGTATGTAGACTTGGTGTCCTTGCAACGCGGCCCTCCTAACGAATCGACAGCGCGACCAGGAGTATCGCGAGTCGGTTGCTGATACGCTGCGGAACCTGCGCGCAGAATCGGCGCGCCAGACGGCCGCACTCGAGAAGCAGTCCACGCGCAATGACGACCTTTCACGGCAGCTCTCCCTCGCCCAGGCCCAAGAACAGTCGGCTCGCAAAGCCCTGCATACGGCCGAAGCCTCTGCGCGAAAGCTGCGTGCCGAGATGCAGCGACTCAAGACGACGGTAGACCAGATACGCACCACTTGTACGAATGATGTTCGGAAGCGTGATAGAGAGATTGCAAGGCTAAAGAGCCACTTGACGAGCCAGCAGCGGGGCAACAAGACGGGCCTTGTCGGCGCAAGCATCACAATCAACCCAGGCACCATGGGCTTGGGCGCATCTACCAGCAACCTGCGCGAGGATGCGCCCGGTGTCGACGATCCCGAATACAGCTTGAAGCAGGAGACGACTGAGTTCTTGACACAACTGAGTCAAAGCTTGAGCGACGAGAACGACAATCTGATTGGGCTCGTGCGAAGCACGCTCCTGACACTAAAGGAACTACAAGGCATGTCGGAACAGAACGCAAGAGGCGACGAGGAAGATGCATCGGACCTGGGCGAGCAAGAAGACGATGACGAAGAAGGCGCAAGAGAACGTATGCTGCACACGCTGCCAACCAACTATGACGCTTTGGCAGATGATATGGACACGGTGCTGGACAATCTCAAGAACCTACTCACGAATCCAAACTTTGTATCAGTGGAAGAGGTCGAGCTGCGCGAAGAGGAAATTCACCGGCTACGCGCAGGCTGGGAGAAGATGGAGGCGCGGTTGCGAGAGTCGTTCATGCTCATGGACTCGTGGAGGAAGCGCATGACGAATGGCGACACCATCAATCTCGAGGAACTTAGGATGGGTCTCGGGCTCGGCGATGGGCTCGATGCGGTTGACAGGGAAGACATTTCTGTTGTTGGTGAAGAAGAAGAAGAACTAGAAGATGAGGATGAGGAAGCCAGTTCCGTGTTTGATGAGGAAGTGGACGACGTAGATGAACGGGAAGAGCAAGAGGATATGCAAAGACAGGCTGAGCATCTTCCTTCTCCCGAAACAGACGACAAGGCGGCAAAGAAGAACACGACCGACATGTTCAAGATCAAGCTGCAGCCCAGCCAGGCAGTGCTCCGAGAGACAAACGGCAACAAGTCGCTTGGGCGGTCGCCGCGAAAAGTCGCCTTTTCGCCCTCGATACCTAACACACCCTCTGCACTAGAGGATGAGAACGCAGAGGCTAGGATCGACGTGGTCGGAGTGGAGAAGGCCAGTCGGTCGAATTCTAGGGACAAGTCGCCGGCATCTGAAGAACGAGGGTCTAGGCTGAAAGGCCGAGATGAGCGCACACCACGAAGAGTAAGTCATTACAGGCTCGCCAATCATGTCATAATGATGGCCAGCAAAGCCCACTTTCTTGGCGCCAAATCCTTCCCGCCATGCAGTTGAACCGTGGTGCATGTACTATCAGGCCACCCATCTAATGACATTTGCAGCAGACAAGGAAACGGCTATCGAGTCCACGCGCGCATCCTGACGAGCCGTCGCCGAAGCTAACCGTGCACGACAAATTACGAGAAGCGGCGGAAGCAGCCGCTGCAACCGAAAAGAAGGCAAGCAGCCCCGCGCGGAAGGCAGACGATAGGGCCGAGGGATGTCGAGAAGAGAGCGCCAAGCGCGCGCCCAAGTCTCCAGGCAGGACCAGGGTGGGCGGAAGACCGAAGAAGAGGAGGAGTACCTTGACTGCGGATGAGTTGGCCAGTCTCTTGGGTTGCTGATGTAGTTGGACGCGTGTTGTGTATCCTAGAATGTCGAAGATTTTCTGTCAGGGTGGCATAAACAACCCCCCGGACCCAGCAATAGTATGGGCTGGTAAGGCTGCAATAGTTGTGTGTCAGCATGTTGGGAAACTAGTCGGTGGAAAGGCTGGTGTGCATGACGGCCGTTGTTGCTGATTGGTGCACTATCGGCCATGGTGCATCTGGGGGGTTCACGGCGCGTGGGCGCCTAAGGCCTGGGGCATTTTCTGCCGATGTCGAGTCTGATATGCGATGGATGTGGGCTGGACGGGCGTCCAAGTCGAGACGGAAGTCGAAGAGGAGGCATCAACGGGCCCAGTTTGCATTGCCGTGAGGCTGCTCAAGAGGCTGGGTGGTGGTAGTGGTACCGTAGCGAGGCGATGACGGGCAGCTTGTGCGGTGCAAGGCGTGCAGACTGTGTGCCTTTGGCGTGCCTGGTATTGAAGCGCTGTGCCGCACGAGCCCCCGACGCCCGCGTTCGCGCCTCTTCCCATTCCCCGCCTGATGGTGCTAGCACCAGGTGTACAGTACTGCCGACAGATGGCTTGGCGAAGCTTACGAGGCAGCGGGCGTGGTGACGGGCGTGTGACGGGGAAGATGCTCATTGCGGCGCTGGGTGAGGTTGGCGATGTGGAGTTGTGGTTGGATAGCAGTATACGCCACCAAAAATATTAGCCGCCCATGAGCCTGCTTTGGGATATTAGGTGCTCACCGGACGGCGGTGACGGGGCGGCGATTGGCGGGAGGGGGCATAGTGCGGGCCCGGAATGTCTGTAAATAGGCCTGCATGGGCAAGCTGCGAGGCAAATTTGGCTGCATCCGTCGTCAGCGCAGCCCCGCGTCCATTATGCAGTGTGAAAGCAAAGCGACGTCACATGCGAGCCGCCGCTGCCGCCGCTGATTGGGCGCGTGTTTGCTCCCACCGTCCGTGCGCCGCGTGACGGCCCACTCCTGGATGCCCCGCCCGCGCTGGCCAATGAGGGCGGCGCACCGCCTCGCCCGGCTACACACGTCTGGGCGTCGACCACTCTCGCACCACCAGCAAGCGCTCGCCGTACATTCGATAGACTCGCTCTCCACACCCGCTGCCGGCCTGCTCCCTGCCACAACTGCATCGCTACACGGCGCACTCAATCACTCGCTACCGCCACCGGCCATGTCGGGCCCATACTCGGCCTAGGGCCCTGCTGCTGAGCCAGCCCCTCGTCAACGCCCAATCCTAGCCCAGCCGCTGTGCGATGCAGTCTGCAGATAAGTAGGCCTCGCGCCGCTCCCCTCTCGTCTTTTCTTCTTCAGCAAGTGTGTCAAGTTCAGAGTTGTTGTGTTCGTTTTTATTCTTTTTTTTTTACCCTCCCCCCTTCTCCCGCCTCTCTACTCTCGCCCCAGGCCTGGTGCCATCTAATAATCACTACTCCTACCGACAACCCCATCACCCATCCCTTTTTGCAATAATTCTATTCTCAGTGGCCGGTCCACTCCAACGTAATACGCAGCTCTACTTGCTCGAAACGAACTACCACCACCACACCGACAACGCAAACTCGCAAACCTCAGCCGAACTCTCGACATACACACAGCTTCATCAGCAATCTTGACGTCTATCCATTAGTTTGGCATCGGACGATTTGAAAGAAAAAAAAACATCATAATTCCAATTTTTACACCAGAAAGAACAGGATAATTCCACAATGGCCGCTATCCAGCTCAACTTCACTCTCCGTACTTCCTCCAACTGCAAGACCGTGCACTTGCTCGGCTCCTGGGATGGCTACCAGGGTCAGCTTCCGCTTTCCAAGGACCCCAAGAAGTCTGGTGGCTGGGTCGGGTGCTTCAAATTTCAGGGTCAGACATTGAAGCAGGGACAGCGATACTGGTACTACGTATGTCTACCGTCTCGGGAACCCTGCCGCCGCTCCAACACTAACATGTCTTCAGTACATCATCGATGGCTACCACGTCTCGCACGATCCCGCCAAAGACCACACCACCGAACCCACCACTGGCCGCAAGCTCAACATCATCGACATCCCCGCCGCCAAGTCCAGCTCAAAGTCCAGCTCCTCCAGCGCCGACCGCAAGTCGCGCCGTGTCTCGACCGCCAGCATTCCCAAGGGCCGTGGCCTCAGCCCAGAGCGCATCGTCGCACCCAAGCCCCAGCGCCCACACGAGACCCGCCAGGTCATCAACACGCAGTACGACAAGACCACCTTGGAGGAGCTCAACCGCCGCTTTGCCAAGCAGAAGCTCGAAGAGTCATCCGACGACTCCGAGTACAGCTCCGACGAAGACTCCGACGTCCCCTCGCTCACCAGCCGCTCGACAAACAGCTCTAGCCCGTCCAGTGTCAGCTCTGGTAGCTCATGCTGCACGTGCGAACGCTACGGCATCACCCGCGCTGGTGACCGCGTCAAGCTTGACTGCGGTGGTGCGCGCTGCGGATACTCGGACGACTCATCCGACTGCTCCTCCGAGGACGAATACGTGTACGAGGAGAAGACGACCCGCCGCCAGGGCGTCGTCATCCGCGCTTAAGAGCCTTCTCCTCTCCATCCCCACATGGACAGCCATTTCGTGCCGTCTTTTCTGCCGCCACCTTGTGCGTCAGAAAAAACTCAACAACCTTCTTCCTTTCTTTCCTGTGCATATTATGATAACGACTCTCTTCTTTCTCTCATCTTGTTCATCAACACAACGCGCGCGCGCACGCACCTCATCCACGAGGTCGTCTTCCGCTCACTTTTCCAATGGATCCTTTTATTCAACGCCTAACGATGGATTGTTATTGCTGCTGGTTAATTGGGGCTGTCCCAATGGGTTCATGCCATGTACGCTTGGGAGCACCATGACGAGCCTTTGTTTTCTTGTTTCTTTGCCCATCTCCCCCGTGTTCTTATGCTGACGACTCTTTTGTGCATAAGACGCTGATTCAAGCGGACATCAGTTACCATTTCAGCCCGATGTTCACCCATGTGCCAATGCACGCTCATGTAGATTATATAGTCTTACGCAAATCTATTGATTCGCATGGGCTCGTGCGCGGAAAACACATGGCTTTGCTGCCTTTTGTTTAATGTGGTCGTGTCTTTTCTCGGAGTTGCCTGTAAGGGGGTGAGTAAGCAAGGCTGAAAAGGCAGGCTCGACGCCATCCCCACTCCACTGTGGCGCAGCTTCCTGCTGTGCTGCCTTGACCGTTGCTGCGCTTGCCTGCCAAGGCTGTTCAATGTTAACAACCCCGCTCAGCCTGCTCGGGGGAGAAGACATCTCTTCATTCTCATTCACTGACTTATCTCTCCTCAGATCCTTCAACCCATTATACCCTCAGCCATGGAGCCTGGCGAGCCTGAGATCCATGCCCCTTGTGGGATTTGCAGATTGTATCGATTGAGATTTTTCACAGCTCGTCACCCAACTTCTTTTCCTCTACACGAGCCATGTCCCCCTTGCGATCTCGAACTATCCCGCACTAACGCACGCCTATGCGGAGCCTGTCGGCACCTCCGAATTTGGCATCTCATGAATTGCTGTAGCAACGACTCACGGATGACGTCTTTTACTATCAGCAAAGAATCCTTGGACGAGTGCGATTTGTGCGATTTCATGATCTCCTGTGCAACAAGGCTGTGGAGGAATAAGCTTGATGTGTCCGAGATTTCGGATTTTGAAATGAATATCAGGCACACTAATATGGGGGCTGGCTGTACTTTCAGAGTCTCTTTTGGGGGTTATTGTTTATTTGCTTATTTCACCCTCAGGGAAGCCCAGGATAGTCAGCGGCGCCTGCAGCCCAGAGTCGATTGGCAGTGGTTACGGAGTCGATTCGACTATACCAAAACAAGAGACAGCGTGGGAGAGAGTCGTGATCGGCCATTTCTCAGGCATACTCTTCAGAACGTTCTTGTGGTTGATGTTAAGCACAGCTGTATCGTTCCTCTACCTCGAGGTTCGCCATTTGTTGCACTCTCTTACGTATGGGGTGCTGGGCGTTTGGACGATCTGAAGCTGACGAGCGACAACATTGATAGCCTCATGTCTCCTGGAGCGTTGGACAATACCGACCTACCAGCCACGATCCGCGATGCTATCGAAGTGTGCAACTGTCTGAATGAACGTTTTCTATGGGTTGATCGCCTCTGCATCATACAAGACACATTGGATGCCGAATCGTTACAGTTGAAGCAAATGGCTAGTCTCTATAGTCAAGCAGTTTTCACAATCGCAGCTGCGTCAGGTGACAGCGCCGCGCATGGGCTTGCCGGAGTAAGCCTCGCGAGAGAAGAAGTGAAAGAAGTGAAGCTACCTCATGAACTTTCCCTAGTGGAGAATCTACCAGACCTTGACTGGCTTCTCTTTCACTCTAAATGGTGGCAGCGCGGTTGGACATACCAGGAACATGTCGCCTCCTCAACTCTGCTATTCTTTACAGAGTATGAGCTATTCTTATATCATAAATCTACCGATGGTCTCTACAGGGAATCTGTAGTGGAGGTGCAATTCTCACCATTTTTCGATGACGAAGGTATTTTATATAACATCGAAGAATATAGCCAGAGGACACTGAGCTTTCAAACCGACAAACTTCGCGCGTTTGCCGGTATACTCCAAGCAACTTGCGGCAATCGAACATCGTTTGGATTACCCTGGGACCATTTTGACGAGGCAATCTTATGGGATTCCAAAGGATGTGATCGTGGACTGCAACCAGAAGCAGACATGGAGATATTCCCAACATGGTCTTGGGCATCCGCAAAGGGGCCCGTTTACTTTGCCGACGCCTCCAGTTTTTTGTATGGCCTTGCTTATTGGGGAAGATTTGATAGTGGGCCGATGAGCAACTCAAAACAAGCAATTGGTCCACCCAAGACCCGG
Source organism: Exserohilum turcica Et28A (assembly GCF_000359705.1). Taxonomy (NCBI): domain Eukaryota; kingdom Fungi; phylum Ascomycota; class Dothideomycetes; order Pleosporales; family Pleosporaceae; genus Exserohilum; species Exserohilum turcicum. The sequence goes on along the minus strand of NW_007359914.1, from coordinate 1,038,775 downwards.
CAAGATCCTGACGGAACGCTTCAGACATCCCTGTTCTCAGCAATGATTGCATGGGCCATGGGATGCGCACGACCTATGGCACCAGAGTTTCTCAAGGCCAACTGCTCCAAGCTCGAATATTTACAGAGATTGCGTGAGAGTAGGATTACCATTGACCCTTCTACATATTGGTCATATATTTTCCACGATTACAATGAGGAGATATTCAAGGATATTCCAGATGACCTGTCGCATATGTCGGGTCGTATACTAGTTCACACTCAAAAGGCATCATTCACGCTGGACCAGAAAGACTTGAACATTGATGGTCCATACGGGAGACATCAGATGGTTCTAGCCCGGTACAAAGGAAAGATTGTGGGACGAATGGAGCTGAACGTAGCGGCAGAGCAACTTTTTCAATCTTGGAGCCGGATCAACGTCGACTTTATTTCGGTGGCTATTTCGACAGACACCCAGTGCCCAAGAAACATATTTGTATTCCGCGAAAATTTCCGCGAGCACATATCAGCTAGTGAGTTCTACGGGTGTCCATGCTCGGTGCAAGGCGAGTCCTTGATCAACCCACAAGACCATTTTAAAGAATGTCCTCACCACCCTGAAACCGATTCAGCGTGGCATGAGCGTGAAGTGGAATTCTCTCAAATGTTTGAGGGGGACAAACGGGAGCACCGACGATCAAATTTCGAGCACATTTCCGACTTGGCTATTACAGACCCGGACGGCAACGTTTTTGACGATATCGGACACGTGCCCTCAGTTTGCGTTCTACTGATTGCACCGAGTCCCGTCCAAAAGGAAAGCATCACCATGTACCAGCGGATAGGCATTGGGCAAGTTTATCTCAAGAGATGGGTTGAAGCAGCGCCCAAGTTTGAAAGCATTGTCCTTGAATAGATGAATGAGGTATGTAGTAATCTCATCGTGACTTGAATGAAACATCAATATTCCTACATTCCAATTCTGTCGTTTATCGTGCAAAAAAAGAAAAAAAAAGGTTGCCATGTATAGCATTGGTCGAGTTTTACGCACAATATGAAGGGGATTCATTAATGTCAATGACTGCTATAACCGACTCTTCAAATCAAAAACTGCTCAAAGCCTTACTTGTTGACCATTCTACGAAGATACCACTTTGACCAAGCAATGCATGCAGCCTTGTTAGCCTTCTCAGCTCCCTCCCCTCAAATCCTGGATTGCACCACACAGTCTCTGCATGTTATTGCACTGACCAAAAAAAAAGGTCAAAGATGGGACTCACCTCAGCCAAGGCAGAATTCTGTGGTTTGTACATGGTCAATCATGTGCAGAGGGAGATGCGGAGGAATATACGGATTGGGAATATTCTGGCGAGTATGCAATGATGTTTGGGAGGGAGGGGGGAAAAGGCGATTACTTGGGTTACACGACGTTGGGTAAAAGGCGTTGATTGATTAAAAGGTGTTGGTTAAGGTGTTGGTTAAGGCGTTGATTAAGGCGTTGATTAAGGCGTTTGATTTGGAGTGTGGGGTCAGAGTGCTAGTACATATATCCTACTAGGGTGTGTTTGTTGCTGCGGGTTTCTTACTGGAATAGGTCATATGCATGCATGTGCGGGGGAATTACTGGAATGTGCGGGGGAATTACTGGATTGGTAGTGGTGGTGAAGATGGAGGACAGAGTTCGGCGTACATGGTGGGTGTTACAGACTATCATTTTAGATTGATTTTGCTATGGATGTGGACTATGTGAGGGGGGGGGAAAAAAGGGGGGGGGAAACCGGTGGAGAAGGAGAAGGCTTGGTCTCACTCAGACGGTGTTACTCGCGGCCATTGAGACTGAGACTCGGGCATACTTGTTGATGAAACAATGTCAGCAGCGGGTCAATGTCCATGTTATTTACTTTGTGCCTAATGAAACTGTTTGGTCACTCTCTTGCTCAACGTCTAGTAAAAGGCCATATCAAGTCGGTCATGGCGTAGCTAACTGCAGATGGCAAGGCAGAGAGGATGACAAGGATGATGCAAGAGCCCTTGCAACATCAGCTGCCAGTATTTTGGAGACGACAAATGGCCCCGATTGTAGACACGCGACCCGTCTTTCCGTTGACCCACACCTATCTCATACGGAGGCAAAGGCCCACCAGGCTGGCTGTGCCACACGGGGGGGTCCTCGGAACGGCTTGAACCATTGCCTGTTACGGGAATACTATGGCTAGGTTCCCATGCCCATGCGGTGATCAAGTGTGTGTGCGTGTGTGGAGCAACAGTTACGGCATCGGTGCCTTGGTTCTCCCGTCTATTCGTCCTGGTAGGTGGGTTGAGGCTGAATCTTGGGAATGAGTCGAACAGGGCTAGGCGACAAGCCAAGAGTTGCAGAGTCCAAGGCCGTCAACTTGTTGCGAGTTTGCGCAATTGGATTCGGACCTTTGGGGCAAGGACGTGGATTAGCAGGAATGCGCAGAATGGCAGCGACGGCAATGGTCGAGGTGGTCGAGCCAGGAAATGAGGGCCCACGATGAAGGCCGCCGACGAAAAGCCAAGAGGATCGGATGGCTAGTTCTCCAAGTAGGAAAGTAGACGCGCCACACGGTCCTTACTGGCAAAGATACCAAGGCATGTGGCGACGAGATGTCGGGGCGCCATGGTGGTGGGCTCGAAAGCGGAGAAGGTGACGACTTAGCCCTGGATGCAGCTTGGTGCCGCGCCGTCGGTATCAACAAGGCCGACATGACTGCCGGCAGCGACGGAAGCAGCGGATTGCGGTAGTCGAGGCATTGCGCAAGCGTATCGTGTTTGAGCACGCGTATGCATTCCGAGTGAGTGTGGCGCAATCAGCCGGGTGGCCGAAGTCGTCGAGCCACCGAACGACGTTCACCGGCGGGCTCGGAAAAGACCGAGGCGCGAGCGTCTGGCCGTGTTTGGGGCGGCGGGTGTATGTCGAGATGCGGCGTAGCGACAGGCTGTTGGGTGGTTTGGCCGAAACGTGGAGTTGGCCGTGGCGCTTCTCACACCGACGAAACAGGCGAGTGGTGAGGCTTTCCAAGGCCGTTTGACTGTGGGAAGAGGCGGTAACGTAGCACGGACACGTGCGTGGAGAAAAGCGGGCCCGCTTGGCGCGGATGACGTCGGGTCCACGTCTAATGCACCCGCCAACGTTCACGACGCTCCAATGCGTTGCATGGGCTGAGTTGCCAGAGCTGCTGCAGTACACGAACACGTGCAGACACGTCGAGGTTCAGCATTAGGCAAGGAGCGCTCGTCCGGCTGCCACTGGCATGCAGCCGTGCTGGGTTCCGGTGCAAGGCAGACGGGGACGTGTGGTAAAAATAGCGTAAAAATAGTGTAACAATATTGAACGTGGACGCTACCATGTCCTCGCAGCCACAGCACACCGACGAGGGCCCAAGGCGCGGGCTCATGGCACTGCTCTCTGTCCCAGCCAGCCCTGTGCAGAAGACAATGGCCGCGCCCTTGCCTCGTGCATGATACCGCCCAAAGTAAACGCCATTCATACCTCGTTGTCTGTCGTACATGTAACCCGCCAAGATGATGCCCCAACTGTAACCAACTCGGTGCTGATGCGAAGGCTGCCAGACATGCAAACACGCACACGGCCAAAAATGCTCGAATAGGCGGCCTCGAGTAACCAGCTCGATAACGCGGGAACACGGAGCAAGACGCAGGGGCGGAACGCCCGAGCAAGCGGCAGTGTTGGGCGGCTCCTGGGAATCGAATCGAATACCACCCGTGTAGTGTGAAGGCCTGTCCGGTCCTTTCACCGCAAGGGGCCCAGCTGGTACGGCCCGCTCTCGTAGCCAGAGTCTGGCAGGACACGGCCATGGTGGGCGATTTCGGGCCTGTTACTGCTGTGCACATTGCAGGCATAGCCTACAAGCACCGTCTTTTCCTGAACAACGTGTCCGCGTTGTCCATGGGCGGCGCATGGATCGATGGCGTGTTTGTAATACAGACATCGGCAGACTGAGTAGCGCTCGACGACTTGATAGCACATGTTGGTGCAAAGTGCGTGGGAATGGTGTGGCGAGGGCAAGACTGTAAGTATGGATGTGGAGAGCAGAGAAAAGAGAGAGCAAGACTGGATGATGGCTTGAACGCGGACGAGGCACAGCAAGCAGAGAGGCGTGGACTAGAGTGGAGCAAGGCGTGTGGTGAAGCCTGACTCGATCTGGAGAAGCGGCGGCATATATAGCAAAGACAGTGTAGGACGAAAAGACGAGGGTGGGTCATACTGGGTAGGCGTGGTTGACAGAGTGCATGCCGACTAGGCAAACGGCGAGGACGGGTAGGGATAAGTGCATAGTAAGCCGGGAGTTGCTAGAGGGCGAGTGTCCAAGACCGTTAGCACAGCCGTTGTGATGATTCGCTTGTCGTGTGAGAACAAGCCTAGGTCTTTGGGCGAGGGCAGGGGTCGTGGCATTCGCGTCTTGCCGTGGTTCAGCTGGTGGGCATTGTGCGTGTGGGACTGTGGTTGGGCAGAGGGCCGGGCCAGGTGATGTGCCCTGAATCGCCCAGCATTGCACGCAGCGGACGGACAAGGGCGCGTAGGAGGAGAGAAAGGCGCACGAGCGTCGACGGAGATGGTGAATGCACATGGCCCCGGCCGCCGCGCACGGGCCCGCGGTGCCCACCACAGAGTTGCCGGCCGGGCATACTCTGCTCAGGCTGCGTCGAGCGTGCTGCCGACACTAATATCATGATTTCTGCGTGATCCCGAGTCTGACAGCGCAAACACGTCCCCGTCCGCCACGCCTTGCGCCATAGCGTCGCGGCGGCGGCGCGACGTACGTAGGCGGCCATGTGTTCGGCTCCAGGCACTGCCACGGCTTCCGAGCACGAGGCCGTGGGCAGAGACACGGCATGCCATGGGCGCGGGGACGCGAGAGAGATTGGTCATGGGCCTGGCTGGACGTCTGGCGATTCGGGGCCTGGGGCCTGCCTGCCTACCTACTACCTACCTACTACCTACTACCTACTACCTACCTCCTCCCTCCTCCCTCCCTACTTACTTACCCACCAGCTGTGCATCCAGCGCCATCACCCGCCACAAAAGCCTCGCTCGCAAGCTTCGCCCAAAAATACCTGGGCCAATGCACTGCGGGGAGCTTCGAGCTGACCAGCTGAACTGAATGCCGCCTGCCCACCTGCGCGTCCACGACCGACGCTTCACAACCCCATCGCCGTGGCTCGTCTGCTTCTCCAGTGGGACCGCGATCCGCCCAGCCCTGGAGTAAGTTGCTGCATCCGTCGTCTGGCCCACGCCGTCATCGAACATGTGGGTGGTGGGGGGGAGGTACACCGCTAAAACTACCTGACGTGGATCCTTCTGCCCACCATGCCATCGCATCGCCACGGCCACGACTAGCGCACCAGCTTGAAACGCCCTGTTCATTCGCCCGTTGCGCCATCGGGACACCGATAATCGTCCTAGGGCTGCCACTCCTGCCACCGGCTCTGTTACGCGGTGCAGGGCTTATGGTCAATCATGCAGCCCTATGCAACCTCCCGTCATCTGCCCTCACGTGGCTGTGGTATGCATGTCTCACGCCGCACTCCCCACGCCCACTACACCTATACCTGTGTCCCTGTACCAGCCTATCCGTTTTGCATACTTACACTGCCAAGCCCTCCCCAACTTGGCTCGGCCCTGGTCGCACGATGAATTTACCCCTTTTAGAAAGACGACCTGCACCAGTCATCAGGAACCTCAGCCTCTCGACTGCATATGCATGTACAATAGGCCCAATGCAGCTATCCTCGCTACGCCCTGGCTTACCCACGAGCCGACTTGTACTGGCGAGCGTCTCTTCGGACATGACCGTATCTACCTCGCCCACCGCTGCGAGTGCTCAACAAGTATCAAGACGGCCACCCTGTAGCCTAGAACCAGGGGAAATCTTCTTCATTCAGCCATGCATTGCCGAATCGGAGCAAATCCATGCGCGCAGCTTCCTAGTACATAGCCTCTACGAATGACGTTTGGCTGCAGCGACGACATGGCCCATTGTGCCCACACGATGACCAATGACGCCAAGAAAGCACCACGCCACACGGGCTGACAGTGCAGCATCGCCATTGCCGTATCTACTCGACTGCCAGAAAGCGCCCTTTTCCAGTCCCGTCATAGCTCCATCATACACTTACTCCTGCTCCCACTCATCAATAACAACACTGCTGCTCTCACTCTCTACACCGCAAATCAGCACAGCGCCCTATACCCTCGCCTCGCCTCGCCACTGCTCTCCAGCACGTCAGCTGACTTTGCATGGCTCGCAACATGCACCGCGTACCGTTCGTTTGGCCATGAGCCCGCTCGAATCTGCCTGCGCGCGGCAACATTTCGTCCCGCGTCGCCCCATGTGCCCCTTCCTTACTTACCGGAAGCTGAGCAGCAGCAAACAAGGGCTTCCGCAGCTGGCCGTATGACGCTCGGCAACAGGAAGCAGCCGTGGGTGTGTACGCGGGATTACGTGTGTCCTGAGCTCCTTGCTAAATGTGTACAGCACCACCTTTTGCCCCGGGGTTGCCATTGCTGTTGCCTGCCTTCTCGCAACATGGCGACTTTGACGGTCACCGGTGAGCATCATGGCATGCTTCCCTTTGATTATAATGAATTTTACCATGTCACACCAACACAACTAATCATCGTTGCACACACTTCTCATCGCATTACATGTCTTGCTAACACTAAGTAATTGAATCTAGATGATACAAAAAATTTCCTACCACATGATTTCCTCTACGGCAGTTGCGAACACCAAGTCACCACAACATGTCCTTGTCTGTTTCAAACAGTCGGACTTGGAAAGATAGGAATTGGAGAGGGAAAAAAAAGAAAAAAACATACAACAGCGGGGATTCGCCAGTGGTCACCCACCTGACTACTAATCCGCCGGTTACTAGCTTATGTATTGCCGAGCGAACGAGAGACACAGAATTCTAGTACCTATGGTCGTATGTGCTGGAAAAGGGAAGAAAATTTGATTTGTTCGCAAAAACTGAAGGAAGGTGCGACCTGTCAGTAAACAGTTCCTTCACTAGCACATCAAGCCATTGACACGGGCATTAATTGTGAAAAATATTGGAAATTACTCTATAAGACTTATCAAGTCATTGTGTGTAGCGAGAAGAGAGAAAAAAGAAATAGGGTATAATCCAAGCAGCCTCATCAAGCCCTGCTTCATCCTCGATCCAAACAACGTGTTTGGATCAAGACGTATATCCAAACGCTCTAGGCCAAAAATCATAACTTCGTCATAATTGTACAGGATTTGGGTCGTGAAGTGAGAAAAAAATAAAAGAAAGAAAAAAAAGAGGACACATGGAGCTCGACAGGTGGTGGTTTACAGCATAACACCGGCAACGACCAACATGGCAATTGCGTAGTAGCCGGCAAAGTTGCCGACCCTCAGGCTAGCAGCGGCACCTTCGCCACCAGGCGCCGTGGTGCCGTTGGGAAGGGTGCCGTTAAGGACAAGCGTCTTGGTGCCATTGGCATCGGAAACCGTGATGAGCGTCTCGTTAAGGGCAGCGTAGCTACCGTTGCCAACAAGGTCGTCGAGGTACTGCTGGTCGTCGTTTTCCTCGCAGCCGCATACACTGTATTCTTGGCACAGACACATGACAGGGAGCGTCTCGTTGCGGCCCTGTGTCTGGCGGGCCCAGAGCGAGCGCCGGTCGTTGTCGTTGTCGTCGGTGCTGTTGGCCGTCGCGTTGTAGAAGCGGTAGGGGTTGTTGTAGTGATATGGGTAGACGTTGTAGAGCCAGAGGCCAGGCATGATGAGGAGGATGGCTGCTGGCGCAAGCAAGAGGCCAGGCGAGATGCCTTTTGGTGTGCGCTTGCCAGCGGTATATGGCACGCCGGCACCGCCAGCATAGTACCGGCCACCGCCAAAGGAGCGCGGTCGGCCTGAGCCTGCGCTCGTGGAGCCACCAGAATTGGATGTGGTTGATGTTCGTCCGCTAGAGCCGCTGGAGCCACTAGATCCACGACTGCCGCTGGAGCTGCCACCTCCGCTGCTGCTGCCGCCACGTCCGCCGCCGCCCTTGCGACGCTCCAGCGAGTGGTCGGGAGAGACGATTTCGGCGGCGGGGACTACACGGCGCTCCTCTAGCAAGTCGAGTGCATTGTTAGCTTCGGGTATGGAAGCGGCGCTGATTGCTTGCGCTGCCACGAGGCAGGCAAGGAGCTGTGATATCTTCATGACGAGGCGAGGTGAGGTGTGGGATGATGTCGTTGGTAACGCGCGACAGGCAATATCAGGTCGGGAGGGCTAGGTGGTGTGAGGGGCGTGTGAGGGGCAAGGGACAGTTTATGCAGCGGCCAAGTAGCAGTTGGCAACAAAGAAAGGTGAATGTGCAGCGGGACCCCAGACGGCGAGGCAAGCGTGCTTCTTTAATGTAGCTATGGGTAGAGCAAGGGAGGCGGACCCTGTGCGCGGGTAGAAGCCTGGTTGGCACTGCCTCTGCGTCATCCAAGAGATTCTGGGGCAACGGCGAACTCTGTTCTACGCCACCGCAGTAGGCGGGCAGATTAGCTAGAGGGCCTGACACGTTATGGCGATCTAGCCAGTGTTGATCGGCTAATTTCACACCCTTTGTCCTCATTGAGTCGTGCAATATCTTTGGGCTGAATGCTAAGACGGCGACAATAAGGCCGACAAGGCCTGGTGGAGGCTGCGCAGTCTTGTCCAATGCTTGTGCTGTGGGCAGACACGACATTCACATTCGAGATGGTGATGGCGCGGGACGCCTGCGACCAGCTCCTCGGGGGAACGTATAGTGCGTTTCACACATGATGGCAGCGGGCAGCGGGCAGCACGGTTGACGTTGCTGTTGCGTGCGAAGTGCATGATGCAAAGAACAAACCCAGCGTCTGTGGCATGACCTCATGGCCGTCGAGTCGAGATGCCAAGCGAGCTTCTCAAGCCCGTCAGTGGCCAAATGCATCACAGGGCAGAAACCAACAAACCAAACGTGAAAGCTTAGCCGTGTACCCGACTGCGCCTCCGTGTTGAAGTCGGTAGCCGCCTTAATCGCCATCCATGACCAACACGGGGCTTCGTCGCTGCGCTCAGAGGCGCGCGGAGCCTACCGCGTGCTGGGCTTATGGCCGAGTGCCCGCATTCACAGCCATGCCATGCGCCTGTGCCTGCAAGTGCTGGCGCACGCTTGGCACTGTCTGCTTTGGCCTTAGGCGGCTACTTGGTGCTGGTACCAAGCAGAGCTGAACGGTGAGCCATGCTTCGCAAAACGCTCTCACTCTCTGCTTCTGTTGGCCTGTTTCTCGCAAAGACAGGCTCGGAAACACATCCCTAGATCGCATCAATGTCGAGCAGACAGTCTCCAAGGCCCATGGGCAATGATACATGTTGTTGATTGGCAATTGCAAGTAGCATCTGGTACCGTGCCCAACTTCAAGCGCTATCGTGTCATCGGTCGGTCGATATTGTTGGTCTATCGCCCAGCGCGGGGCTGTGTTGACTCCGGTCTGCTGCACTCGATGAACAGCGGCGCAGCCAGGGCACATGGCGAGGCTGCGGCGGAAATCTGCTTCAGTCACAGGCAGAAGTCGCAGCACCGTACCTGTGACGTGTCGAGCAATATCACCGCCCCGGTCCTTGCTGCTGCGCTTCTTCGGGGCCTCCGGCGTCTGATACCGTCTGGTATTTCCTGTATTGCTGCTCGAGTTCTCGCTGCATTTCAAAGTCGGCCTGTCGCTCGCGCTTGATCCGTTGCTGTTCAAAGTCTCGAACAACGCCCATGTGCATGGCCTGGTCCACGTTAGACATCGCCGCTGCATTCGCATCCGAGGGAACTGACTGCTTTGTCAGCCTTTTGCGCCCAGTGGACAAAGGCAACAATGCCAACTGCAGTGGCGCAAGTGGTGGCCAGAGTGATTTGCGACGCTCGAGACATGGTAGGGACCGTGAAGTAGCTGGCAGATTGGAGTCGGTCGGTACCTTGCGTAAAGTTTAGAATCGAAACCCTAGGCGCAAAGGAGCTTGGACCACACATGCGCCATCCGCCAAGCTCGCCGCCTGCATCATGCCTCTCCGCAACTCTACCTTGCCATAACCACCAACCCCGCAAAACAGATACTCAAGATGGTGAGCTAGCCAGAGTCACTGCGGAGCCGGAATGAAGCTGACCTGAAAAGTCCGCCCAAAACTCTGCGGGTATCCAGACCCTGCTCGATGTAAGGCAGCGCAGCCCACTATTCCCTCCGCCATAGCTCACATGGTACACAGGCCGAGCGCGAAGCTCAGAAGATTGTCCAGCAAGGTATGTCGCATCCACAGGCCTCATCTAGAAGCTGCTGCTAACAGCCAAACAGCAAGAGAATGTAATCCACACCGTACACAGCCCGCCCAAGCACCCATCTAACCGCCTTAGACCGCACCAAGCGCGTAAAGGACGCCCGCAACGAAGCGCAAAAGGAAATCGACGACTACAGGAACGAGAAGGACGCCGAGTACCAAAAGTTCGAGAAGGAGGTGCGTAGCCGAGTTAGGCCGTCTCTATCAGGTATCCAGAAAGCTGACAACGGTGCAGCACAGCTCAGGCAACCAAAAGGCCGAGGAGGACGCAAAGAAGGAGACCGATGCCAAGATCCACGAGATTGAAGAGATTGGCAAAAATTCAGGCAGCAAGGTCGTTGATCAGCTGATTGAGGCCGTCATCAGCGCGCACCCAGAGCCACCGAAGAAATGAGGAGAAATACAGACAGGCAGTTTTTCAGAGAAGCGCAAGGGTAGTCGAGATCAGGTGCTGTAGAAGAGTTGAGAGCCTCGAGCGGCATGACGGGCAGTGTTTTCTGTACAGAACCTTGTAGCTGAAAAGGCAAACTACGCTTTCAAGCCTCCAAGCAAGAGATGAGACATTATGAAAACGCCCCAGAAACCATGTGGTAAAGTGCCTGAACTTGGTATGCTCGTTTCTAAAATGTTATTCATATTGGTGACTTGCGCGTGCCTGTAACCCCAACCTCACCTAGATCTTTTGAGCCCACGACGTTTTGAATACAGCGCCCTTGCGGATTCAATGAAACATGCGCTGCTAGAGGGAATTCACAGCGTTCCCATACTGAGAGATGGTCTTCACACGTTTGCCCATGACTTGCTCCATGCAGGCGCAGACCCCGGCCCACGTTGTTCGCTAATACGACTACGTCATGCATGCAGCGCACCCTCCAACTCCAACGCGTCTTACCATTGCAGCTCATGTCGCCACACCCAATGATACGGATATGCATTCGAGCGACTCTGCGCGCGCCTGCGCCCAGACTTTTGCCCAACTTACACAATCCAACGCCTGCATGTTACCGCCTGTTCAGCAGCTCGCAATGGCGCAAAGAAGATCCGCGCATGCCAGGCGCTGGTCGCGAGATTGTTGATGAGTTTGCTGTGCTGCGCGAGAAATACTGTACTTTGCACAACACTTCAATTGGCCTTGAACCAGTCACTGACATCGTCTAGATACTCCTGTATGCATCTGAACTAATCTACGCTACGTTTCCTGACTCCTTAGAAACACACCATAGTACTTGCGCACGGTTTGCTTGGATTCGACGAATTGCGTCTCGCAGGCCAATTTATACCTGGCATACAATATTGGCGTGGCATCACGGATGCACTGGCAAAAAAGGGCATCGAGGTTATCGTGGCTGCCGTCCCGCCCAGTGGGAGCATAGAGAGCAGATCAGCGAAACTGGCCGAGAGCATCGCAGTCAAAGCCAAGGGAAAGCAGGTCAACATCATTGCGTAAGTTGCGCATGTGAACTCAGGTTCGATAGAATTGCTGCTAAGATGTTACAGACACAGCATGGTACGAAGCATACAAAGATTGATGTTGCATTCAGTGACTGACATTTGGCTAGGGGTAACGACATGCATTCTCGCACAGCCATTACGTACTAAGGCATCGCAGGGGTCTCGACTCGCGATACATGATCAGCCACCTTCGACCGGCGGACTTCAAGGTGCTGTCTCTAACCACGATAGCAACCCCTCATCGAGGCTCTGCCTTTGCGGACTACATGTTTGAGACCATTGGCCGTATGTTTGTGAGCATCCCTGTATAGCTCGTGCTAATCCAAGCAGCCCGCCGGGTCAAGCGCATTTACAAGGTCATGGAATACTTTGGGCTTGAAACTGGGGCATTCTCACAACTTACTCAGGAATACATGAAGACAAACTTCAATCCGAGGACACCTGATGTACCTGATATCAGGTACTACTCGTATGGTGCGTCCTTGGAGCCCAGCCGATGGTCTGTCTTCGCACCATCGCACGCAATTATCAAGCCCATAGAGGGTGTCAACGACGGACTAGTTAGGTATGCCTCAACCCGTGTTCATCAACGCGGGAAAGCAGCTAAACATCTCCAAGCGTGCAATCAAGCCAGTGGGGTGATTACAAAGGAACATTGGTCGGTGTGAGCCATCTCGATTTAATCAATTGGACGAATCGTCTAAAGTGGTTCTTCTGGGAGTTGACCGGCAGCAAGCGCAAGTATGCAGTGAACAAGTTCGTCTCGCTGTTGAGGTGAAGCTGACAGTGGCCTAGCTTCAACGCCATTGCGTTCTATCTTGACATCTGTGGTAGGTGGTTTGTAATGAGGCCATTCCAGATTGTTTGCTGACAGTTTGTAGATATGTTGGCGAAAGAAGATTTGTGATTGCTGGAGGGATACAAGACGTGTATCGAATAGCATCAATTCAATGACATGCTGGCCCTGTTGGTCGCAGTCTTGTTCGTACGGCGGGCAGCCTTTGGAAACCTCAACCGCTGGGGTTTCAAGCGGGCAAAGACCAAGGTTAAATCAGCCGCCAACAGGTCATTTGCTGCGCCGAGAGACACGATGCTGAAACCAGACAAGGGGCTGACTCCAGCCCGGAACTGCGGCTGTAGTCTTAGTGGCTGTGTACTGCACATTGGCCAAAGTAGGCATGTGACAGCTTGAAAAAGCACAGAAATCCAGGCCGACAAAATAGAGGAAGCGCAATATTTTTTCCAGCAGTGTTGGTAGAATGAATGTAGGTTCAAATAGGCTTTGCAGGTCTGGCGTGAGGCTTCTACCAAGCCCGCGCCATGACGTCTGCGGGGATGTCAGAAACCCCCGCAGACATCCGTTTCGCGACCAGCTCAGGCCGTGACTGCAAACGCCCTCAAGACGTGACACGCGTTTTTCGGGCTTAGCTGCTGCATCGGCAATCACACCATTGCACCAGCCTCTGCCTGTACTCCACCACGTTTGCTTTTTACCAGGACATGTCTTTTGCACCTCATAAGCTTCGCGACTCCGCAGTTTGCCCAGCACCACACGTTGCAGCCTGGCCCAGGGCGAGATTCTCACACCACAGTCGGCGCACGCAGTAGCCCACCATGATTGTCAACATTGTGCTGGAGCATCCGCACGAGCACTATACCAATCTCGACGTCATACAAGGCAAGGTATTCCTGCGCGTCCCGAATCCGACCAACATCAGCAGCATCATCGTGAAGCTCGAGGGCGAGAGCAGGACCCGGCTGCTAGCGCCCATACATCCAAACAGGCCAGACAAGCAGAGGCCCGTCTTGGAAGTACACAAGTTCCTGTACAAGACGCAGGTGGTATGGCCATCCAATATGCTCCCAGAGGATCTCGTCCAGAATTCAAAGGCTGCCTATACCATCAATTCTGGCTCGTTTGAGTATCCCTTCCAGTTCAAGGTCCGAAAACTTACTGCCCCGTGCCAGGTCAGCGCATAGTTAACACACACGGCAGATCCCCCTCAATACACAGTGTCAACAGACGAATAACCCCATCTCCAACGTCTCCTTTTCGAATGCGATTCCCGAGTTTGCAAAGACACCGACACAGCACGTAAAGGCGACGCTCCCGCCGACTCTGGGTGGCTTTCCGGGCGAGGCGGAGATACGTTACTATGTCAAGGTGACGGTGAACAGGCCGTCGTTGTTCAAGGAGAACCCACGAGCAGTTGCAAACTTTACGTTTCTTCCGATCGAGCCGCCGCGACCAGAAAAGGCAGACGGTGAGGCATACGCCAGAAGACAACATGAGTTTCTAGAGAATACGCCGGGCATGAACAAGATACCGGGCTTCCTCGCTGGGAATAATCCTTCAGCGGGCAACATGGCTCCACGTGTGGCCGTTGACGCGCGATTGCCGAATCCTGCAATTCTTACGAGCAACCAAGACATTTCGCTGCGGCTGCTTGTCAAGAATGTCAGCGCCCGCACGAAGAACATATATCTGCAGATGCTGCAGATTGAGCTGATTGGATACACGCGGGTAAAAGCACACGAAGTGTCGCGCACAGAGTCGAACAGCTGGATATTGTGTTCGTTTAGCAACATGGCTATACCAATTGGGTCGCCGTCTGACCCTCTTGAGACTGAAGTTCCCATCAATCCTGAATACTGGTCTGGCAAGCCGGTGCCCAATACAGTGTCACCGAGCTTCACAACTTGCAACCTTGCGCGCTTTTACGAGCTGGAGGTGCGCGTTGGTCTCGGCTACGGGAGCTACAAGCATGGAGAGGATCAGCTCATCGTGCTGCCACTGCGGTTGCCAGTCAAGGTCTACTCGGGTATTGCGCCTCCAAAGGCATTGCTAGAGGCTGGATTCAACCCAGGAGCAGCAGCAGCAAACCCGGCCGCATTGCAAACTCCCATGCAAGGACAGACGCCGCATGCTCCACCCTCACCGTCTGTAGGCTTCGGCAACGCCAACGCGTTTGCAGGTCAACCAGCACTACCTCCCAATAGACCGGTCTATGAGGATGCGCCTCCGAGTTACGAAGATGCGGTTGGCCAAGATCTTCCGCCCATCAATGGATATCGTGGCAGTTACCAGCCGCCGCCTGTGCCCGAGGGCGCGACGGGTTTCCCAGACGAAAAGAGACGGTGAGAGATTTATCATTCGGCGGAACAAAGAGGCGCCGGCCGCGGATCGAGACGGCTGGAGCGTCGAATGGTGATGATGTGCGAGGGGCTGGTTCGAGCAGCGGTTCTAGAGGGCCATACAATGGTCAGGAAGAAGCTAGGGCCGTTACAACACGCACAATGACACGCAGGAGTAATGGTGGAGACATGCAGGAGCCGGGAGAATGGGTTTTACCTTGGTATCCAATGATTATACTTGCTAATAGCCTTGTGGAAACATGAGCGGGAAGTGGAGCACAGTGACACGCGATGCTATTTTACGAGCTTCATGACAAGACGAGCGACTTTTAATATCCAATCATGACAAAATTTCCTTCTGTACTCTCGAAATAGAATGCCCCCTTGAATGTAAGAGAGTGCTGTGTGAACGCTGGCGACCAGGTGCGGGGTATGGTGCAAGCGGTCAATCTACCTGGCGTACCGTCGCACAGCGGCAAACGCCAGTATGCAGGCGAGGCATTTACGCGGTTGTGTTGTGTTTCGCCAAGAAGTCTACTGTCGCGTTCTGGCAAACACAATCAGCGAGTGTTGAGCGTGTTGTTTGCAACAGTAGCACTGTCATTATTATCAACATGGACATGCTTTTTTGTTTTTACGGATCACTCATGGTAGAGTTGGGATCTATTTCGGGGTACTGTCGTAGTGATGGCGGTGACATGCGACCGGGGTTAACTTTGAGTCATCCGATGCCAGCGGAACCTGAGGCTGGCATCACGAGGCTGTCGTGGTGTTGAGACTTGGCCAGCCACATGGCGGCCGCCTCGCCTCGCGCCTTGCCGGATAGCAATCGATAACGTCGCATTGAGACAGCGGAAACGAAACCGAAACAGACGCGGCCGGCCAACCCAAAACGTCTTGTTGTTTTCGCTCCTCGAATGGCGCCTCTCCAGAGCAACGTCGACGGCCGAATTCGTGCACTAGCCGACGCGTCGTGCCTGGCTTGCAACACGCCCGAGAGGCGGCTGCCACTCGCGGGCGCCAAGCATCTGCTGCCAAGACACACGTGCAGACGCTAATGCACGTCCTGCATGCGCCGTCCCCTGCATGCGGGCGCGTGATTGGCCGCGCGAGACGGCATGTTTCACGCCCGCCCTTGGCCGCCGCCCCACTCGACCAAGTGGTCGAATAGTCGCGTCCAACACCATATATACACGTCCTCGCACCGCGACATGGTCGTGTTTTCCCCCCAAGTCGCCGGCTGCTTTGCGTTAAGAGTTGGAAATGCGGTGGCCACCTCATTGGCATCAAGGGAACCGTCTTTGACTCACACTTGCAGCTCGCGTGTAGCTTGCGCCCGGCCCCGCTTTTGCACCATGGCCGTGGTAAGTACTTTTTGGGACCACTGCCGTCGCTGTTCGCATCAAACCGCAGTCTGGATTCCTGAGGATCTCATTTTTCTTCCTGCTTTCCGCTTCATCGAGTGCTGTATGTTTGATACGACTCTAACCATTTACTTGAAATTCACTACGCGATTGGTCCCGTGACGACTGCATACCATTCCTACACATACACCTACCAAACTGCTGCATGCGACAACACTCACCCTACTCCAACCATGTACTCGCAGCGACCATCCCATCCGTCGCTGAAGCGAGCAAACTCAAAAGAAAGCCAGAATAGCTATGGCAGCGCTGCCACTACCGTCTCGCGCTCCAGCTCCAAGCTGCTGTTTGGGGAAATTCCACTGAGTCCTATAACAACCGCAGATGGAAAATGTAAGTAGCCCCTTTTCGTGCCGAGCCCATCAGATATTGACTGTACAAAGCAATGCGATCGAATGGCTCCATCTGCAACTTGGTGCTCTCTACCAGCTCAGTCTTCTTACGCTTCTGGCTAAATGATACCTGCCGCGACAATGTGCTGGACCGCCTCGAGCCCGAGGACCTGTCCAAAGTGCGCCTGGTGTGCCATGACTTCTCTGCAAAGGCTGCACCGCGACTCTTTGAAAAGTTGACGGTGACGTTCAAGACCTCGACCTTTACCAAGCCGGCGCGCATGGATGCGCTTTCGAGAATCGGTCGCCACGTCAAGACCTTTACCTTTTACATGCCTCATAGCCCGGAGACGTGCCTACCGCCCATTATCGACCCATTGACCGGATCAGAAAAACAATTCATCTATGAGCCCCAGATTCAGGCACCCCCGTGTGGACCAGCCAAGGACAAGGCACCCAAGTACGGCACCTGGGAGATGCAGGATCTACTCATCAAGCAGTACCCGCCACTGTTCCATGCTGCTACCAATGTTCCTGCCTTTTGTGCAGCCTTTTCAGAGCTTGTTAATCTTACCCATCTCAGGATCTCGTGTCCGGGATCTAGCGGCGCACAAAGACATCGACGTGGTGTTGTAGACTATGCACTCATCTCCCTTCGCATTGCTGTTGAGCGTGCACCACTGTATAGCCTTTCTGCCCTCTCCCTGCTTCCCATCCACCCCGGTGGGCTACTCTACCTTCATCCCATGCATGGCTTTGGGAGCACCCCTTCATCTGCAAAGCGCTGGCGGCAAATCCGCCGTCTGTCGATATGCATGGAGAGCATCCCCTTCGCATCATCCTCACCGCGCACCCGTACTCAATCCATAGAACACCTTCGCATCCTCCATGCCTACCTCGCCACCATCTCGCGCAGCCTAACCCGCGTCTTCTTCCGCTGGAAAGGCGACCGCGGCCCCTCGCCACTATCGCTCGACTGTGAGCCATGCATGCTCCCTAGCCCAGAAGAATCAGCACAGTACCCTTCGCTCCGTGGCCAAACCCACGGCCCGCGCCCGCTCCAATTCCCCCGCCTCCGCATCATGGAACTCGAAAACGCCGTCATGGACTCTACACAGATCAGCGACTTCATCCTCAAGCACAGGAACACGCTTCGCGAGTTCAACTTTGAAGACGTCAAGCTGCGCGAGGGCGACTGGGACCACGCGCTCGAACCCCTGACGGTCATTTCGGGCGACGACAGCTGGAAGCAGTATAAAGAGGAAGTCATGGATGTTCCCATCATGCTGTCGCCTATTGAAGCCGAGCCACGCATCATGGGGCCCTTGCTAGAAGAGGTCGAGAATGCAATTGAGGCTGTTAGTGGGAGAGAGCGGAGAGAGCATGCCTTGTCGAGATGGTTGGGCAAGCCTCGGCAGACACTGCGTTCGAACAAAGACAGCTTTTGGGGCGGTGGTAAGCGGTTGCTTCATCTGTCCAACTGGAAGGCTGGTGGTGCTGTCATGGCGCATTGAGCGTCTTCTTTTTTTTCCTTCTCTTTCTCTTCCCTTCTCTTCTCCTGTTCATATCAAGTCTCTCTTTCTTTGCGCGGATACCCCTTTGGGATGGTAAGAAAAAAAGGAAGGCGTTTCTTTTCTTCCCGTCTTCCACTTGGGGCACCATGGGTCTATGGCCTGTCCTGTCTTTTTCCTCTTTCCTTTGTTGCTCGCCATTGCATCTTCCAACTCCGCATCTTCACGGCTTTTACGACGACCACGAGAATCACGCTCACGATGTTATGGGTTATGTAAAAGTAGTAGTAGTAGTAGTATGCCTCACGATCGCTGAATCACAGTCTCCTTATGTTCCCTAGACCATGTCGTCACAATTCCCTCGCACCCATGTATGCCCCCCAGTGCTCACGATGCGAAGGCGGCAAGTGATGCGACAGCTGCTTACTGATGGGGCTAGCGTCGCGCAACCCATGTCCACGTGCGCAGGCCCAAAGCAGGCAGTGCCTCGGCATAGGCACATGCGCATGCAGCGTCTTCGCCAGCCGTCACATTCACATGCTTTGTGTCGTGTTTCCCCGGATTCGCAGACGCAGGTCACATCACATCATCGCTGTCACAAGCTTCCGAACACGTTTATATACCCCGGAATACTGTCCATCCAATCCACTTTTGCACCTTCACACACACTTCTCCTCGACCTTTGTGCGCCACCAACATCCGCAGCACATATACACTACTAGCCCGGGAGCTCCATTGCGACACGACATAAAGAGGAATACATACACATAGCCATCATGTCTCTCAAGCACGGTATGCAGCACATGCACCCCAGCCGTGTAGTGTCAAGTCAACCTACTAACAAGCCCCCCAGACGACTTCCCCTCCTCGGCCGCCTTCGACCAGATCGCCAGCGCGCTCTCTGCGTCCGACGCCGACCGTCAAGACGCGATCAAAACCGGCGGTGCCATCTTCTCCTTCAACCTCAAGAACAAGGCTGGCAAGGAAGAGAAGTGGTATCTCGATCTCAAGGAGACGGGAACTATTGGCAAAGGCGCGGCGCCAGAGGGCAAGAAGGCTGATGTCACGCTGACGCTTCCCGACGAGGAGTTTGGCAAGCTGGTGCTGGGCAAGGCAAATGCGCAGAGGCTGTTTATGAGCGGCAAGCTCAAGGTCAAGGGCAACATCATGAAGGCGACCAAGCTGGAGTCTGTGCTGAAGAAGGCGCAGGTACAGGAGCCCAAGGCCAAGTTGTAGAGCTGTATGTGTGTGCGTGTTTAATAGATAGATGGCCATGTGTTGTAGAACATTGCATTGTATGCGCGGTTTTTGACATGCCGTGTTCATTCTACATAGAGTTAAGACTGTGCTCGGAAATGCATTTGTTGGTGAACAAGACAGGGTGTTAAACATGAGAGAGTGCTGTAACCCCGTGACGGAAGCTGCTTTCACAAGACACACGTGAAGAATGCGACCGTTTTCCCTTGAGAACCTGATGTCATCCGCGGCTGAACCTGCAACCTATACATGCAGGGCAACTATAGCGACAGCCGAACGTGCTGACTTAAGCTGCTGATTGCTTTTGGGCCCATCCCGTGCATCCGGGAGTTATGCCAAGCCCCTGCACGTGAAGACGCGCTTGCACGTGTTTCAGCTGAATGCACCTCGCTACGCGTTTCCTCCTACCCAGCCAAGCTTACGCCTTTCCACACCACCCCTGTTCTTTCTTGCATTCCCGATGAAGAACGATCTCCACAAGACCTTTGGCAAAATCTTCAAAGACGACATTGACGCCTTCCGCAACCAATTGCTACAGATCCAGACACACCGAGGGGATCGACACGAGTCTGAAGAATGGGTGTCCAACCTGCGCTTCCTCAACATATCCAAAGTCCCAGATCTACACGAAGAAAAGCTCAAGCAAGACCGTCTCTATGCGGAGGCAGAACAAAAGGACCCGCTGTTCAAACGGGCAGTTCCGTCGCGCCAAATCCCGATCACCAAACGGGAGGATGACCATGGCGACAAGTATATTGCTGTTTCTTGGAAATGGCCGCAGGCTCGCTCACAGTCTGCTTGTGATAAAATAGAGCCTCCTGTTTTTCGCTATCAGATCAAGCGACCGGGCCAAAAGTCACATCCGAGTTCATTTCCAGATCATTATATGGACCGTGTTGTGCGATTTGCGCAAAGTGTCAATATCACGAGGCTGTGGGTTGACAGGGAGTGTATCTACCAGAGACCAGAGGATGAGCTGGAAGACAAAGAGCTTGGCGTTCAAATCATGGATGTTGTCTATGGCGACAGCGCTTACTCAGTCGGCCTACTTACAGTCGAACTGCTGGACCAACATGAGATTGACCTGCTCTCCGATTTGCTCGCCAGATCTCTCTTTACAGATCCGCGTGATACGGATACTCCACAGTTGCAGCCTGGAGTTGATGTTACTGCAGTACAAATACTGATTCTCCGTATCCTGAGCGATTCCCGCTGGTCACGCGGCTGGATATTTCAAGAAGACCACCTCGCTTCCGAAAGGATGGTGCTGCTTGTTCCGTGCAACGAGCAACTCAACAAGGGCAGCAAATACCGCTTTGGAAAAATACCCGGAGAACTCCAGATCAAGCTCAAAGATTTCCGCCAGACCGTCACCATGTTCTGTCTAGCTTCCGCAGACAACCAGCGACGATGGCCCAATAGTGAGATGCTGGAAAAGGTGAAGCAGTACAACATTTACAACAAGAAGATTTATGCTGTCAGCTCTGCATCTCAAGGACAGCATTATATACGTTCCTGGGATGATGATTACAATGCCGATGCTGGGGTCGGCAAACTCAATACGCAGAGTGGCTACTCCAAAATTCCCTCGTATCCGACTACCACGACGAGCGTACTCGAGGATATCAACAATCGATGCTTAGAGAATGAGTCAGACAGGATTGCTATACTTGCCAACGCTCTGAAATGCACAAAGCGGCTCAACACTCGAAAGGGCTCGCCTTTGGTTGAGCCTGAAGCCTTCAGCCTGTCCGCAGCTCTTCTCACTATCATCCTAATGAACGGGGAGATATTGGCGAATGCGCCCGAGTGCCAAGCCGGCACTCTTCCGTCCGAAGCAGATCTCATGAGTCATACTCTTCAATCGTATTTGATCGCTTGCCAGTTTTTCTTTACTCCTCCCAGCCTGAAACTCCACCAGAGTTTTATTGATCGATGTCGCTTCATATCGCCAACCATCACGCGTCGTGGTATAGAGACAAAGGGTTTTCTTTTCAACTTGTTGCCTGACCGACAATTGGAAAATCAGGAGTTTGAATCCGACCTACTCCATCTTACCGATGCAGATAGAGATGCTTTGTCAGGTATTGTCCCAGAGCGAAGACGCTGGAACCGTAAGCTCGACAACATTGCTTGCCAGGCACTTGAGATACTTATAGAGAAGTTGGAGAAATTATGGCCTGGCAGTAAGCTTGCCAGTCACATGCGCAGACACATAGAATTGGATCAAAACCCGCCGCGCTCAAAGGATCCCTACGCGTACCCATCTACGCCGTACGTACTAGATGCCATGTCCGCGTTGTATCAGGCCCTCAGAGACGACCGCGAGATTTGCCTTGCACGACTGGCTTCGGCTCCGCAAGACGTAGAGCCAGTCGCTCTTTTCATGAGGCCTGAGCCGCATGGCTGGAGGACCAAACTGCCACTTGACTCTGCTGCTGGCCAAAAACAGCAAATGACAAAGATATTCACAAGCTGGGATAACGGTCGGCATCAATACGACAAAGAACGGTTAGTGAGCTTAGAGGTCGGCATATGGGATGCGCAGGGCGTTAGACATGATTGGGATCCACAGACTTGTTTCATGAAGAGTTATGGATGGGTCAATGGGATTTGGGCTGTTAATGGCGAGCAAATGGAAGAGTATGTTTTCCCACTAGCGGGTATTACCAAGGAAACCGACTGTGGAGATACGGAAAAGAGTAGTGGGGGAAAGAAAAGGAAGAGGAGACATGACGACTAGACGGGAGCCACCACTGTTCCGAAACCGATGCTACATTATGTCGTAAACCTGGGAAACGACTAATCTACGCCTCGAATCAGATTCTTGGTCCCCTCGCCCCTTGATGTCTTTTCCCACGCCTCAGACGCCTGCTCGAAAGGAGTCACGGAGCTAATTAGAGGTTTTACATCAACAAGCCCCTTTTCCAGCATCCCGATCGCCAACTCATAATCGCCAGACCCGTACCTGAAGCATCCTCTCATCATGAGCTCTTTCTGAGCCATTGCAACCATGGGAAACTCAATCTTCGGCTTGCCAAGCCCAGTTTGGACGAATTTCCCGCCAGGCCGCAGGACATGAATTCCAGTCGCAATACTCGATGTCGCGCCCGAAGCCTCTATAACCGAGTCAACCCGCCCACCAGTGGTATCGGTACCCTCCTCCTCGAGCCCAAAGGTCGTTAGTAACGTCTCGGCATTTTCCTCTGCACTCTTCTCCATGTCAGCCTTGAATGTCTCGCAGCCCAAAAACCCCTTTGCAAACTCCAACTTCTTGTCAAGAATATCAACAACAATCACACGGTGGGCACCAAACTGGCGCGCCACGGCCGCACAAAACAAGCCAATGGTTCCGCTCCCCATGACCACAACCGTCTCCCCAGGCTGCACATCCCCCAGCTTAACCGCATGCACCGCGACGGCCAGCGGTTCCACCAGCACTGCTTCCTCCAGCCCCATGCTATCCGGGATCTTATACACAAAGTCCTCGGCAATGGCAAAGTATTTTGCCAGCGTCCCTGGGGTATCAGGCGGGCCGGGCGCGGCCGCAAACCGCATCTTCCGGCATAAATTGTACACACCGGATTTGCACTGCTTGCACAGACGGCACGGCGTGCCGGGCTCGATAGCGACGCGGTCGCCCGGCTGGACGCGCGTGACTTGGGGTCCTACGGCTTCAATGGTGCCTGAGGCTTCGTGCCCGATTACAATACCGGTGGTTGGGTTGACGAGTTTGCCGATGCCGCCGTGGTGCCAGAAGTGGACCTGGAACATGTTTATTCAGCTGGTTCTTTTCTTCTTGCCATTATTTCTCATGGGTAACATGAGTGTGCAAGGGAGAAGAAAAGAAAAGAAAAGGGTTTGAATCATGGAGAACGGGAAACGGGGGAGTCTAACGTCGCTGCCGCATACACCCACATAGTTGATGCGTATGAGCACATCATGGGGAGATGCGAGTTCTGGTATGGGTTTTTCCTCGACCTTGGCGTTGTGAGGTCCGTACAGGACTACAGATGGATTTTGCATCTTTGATAGGCAGATTCGAGCTAAGTATCTCTCTGCTAGCGATAACAGCACGCTTGGTATCTGAAAACAAAACGAAATAAGAACTATGTTTGCGTCAAGTACTGGAGTTCTGCTCGCGCTTTAAATATGC
Organism: Exserohilum turcica Et28A; assembly: GCF_000359705.1. Taxonomy (NCBI): domain Eukaryota; kingdom Fungi; phylum Ascomycota; class Dothideomycetes; order Pleosporales; family Pleosporaceae; genus Exserohilum; species Exserohilum turcicum. The sequence goes on along the minus strand of NW_007359914.1, from coordinate 1,015,190 downwards.
AGGTTTGGTCAAAACAAATCTTCCCGTGACTTGGATGCAGCGTGTGGAATTAGTAATAAGGCTCCCAGTTCGCGTTGTACACGACCGGTATCATTGTTGAAGTGGGGTTGTACTTACACGCGTGTAAGAAGGGGGTGGGGGGCAGCTTCCCCGCACCCCCGACGCCTCGTTTGCGTATTTCCGCGTCGAATCGGGTCTTTATATCCGTGTTTGAACGTGCTGCATGGTTAATTAGAAAGCGTAGGGTCGGAGATACGCTGCTTGATAATTCAATGGTTTGGAAAAGTGGTAAGGTCGTTCTGGAGGCCACGTGGTGAATTTGGTATGCTGGGACTGGTAGTAGGATTGGGCTTGTATGCTGACGCTTTGGGAATGAACCAAAATATGCTTAGGACTTTTATTGACTGAGTACGCGATATTTAGTTAAACTTGGTATTCTGTGAACTAGGCCTGAAGAATGGTAGGGAATGATTGCTCGTGTTCGCCTCTGCGGGCAGCTCGTCAGTCTCTGTGTTGCAAAAGCAAGTTCCTTACTAGTACAAGAATAGAAAGGGTATAGAATGGTTGGTTGCTTGAAATAAACATGCCCATAGCCTGTTATGGTGCTGAAAAGGGGTGTAGCTTTAGCTGATATGCTGTTCCGCAATGATAACATTCTGATACTGGCTGTTCTAGCTGTACTAGCCGTTAGTACCACACTGCTCTGGCCGTTCTCGTGTTTCTAGCTGTGCTGGCGTTGGTTATGTGGTTGAACAGCTTAAGTAGCTGTTCTAACTCAAGATAAAAATTCCTAACATCTTCGCATCTATCTGGCTAATAGCCATACAGCTTCTTAAAGCTAGGTGGCGTTGATTTTCTCTTGCAATTCAAACATCTCTGGGGAAAACGAGCCTAACCATAGCACGTGACTAGTTTGGATAGGCAGCTAAAGCTGCAAAAAAAGCATCTTTGCTATGCAACCAATATGGTAATGATGTATTGTGCCACAAAATGGCAAATCAGCACGGGCCTCACCCACCCACCCATGCACCCGTTTTTTCCGAAGTCAGCTCCTCTTGTAAACATCACACTGCATTCACGTTCTCCGGAACAATACCCAGCTATTTTCCCGTATCAAAAAGCTCAATCGAAACTGTACCTCCTCACTAAACAGCCCGAATCACCACGATGAGTAACGCATCTTCCAAGTGTGCCACATGCAGCAAGACAGGTACGGATTGCAGTAGCGGCTCATTGAGTATGTGTGCGAAACAAAAACACACACACACACCAACTTTTAAGCAGAAATCTTTCATCAAAACTCGTCAATTTTCTATCAGATATAGGGGTAACACGTCGCGAGAAACCGATTTACGCCACCTCTAATGTGTGCAGCCCTCTCGTTGAGGTGCTAGAGGGGGTATTGTCGGTATTCTTGCGACGTGTTCGAAATGACGAAAATCTTCGAGAACGCAC
>NW_007359914.1:989772-1012994 GCF_000359705.1 Exserohilum turcica Et28A | reverse complement strand
CCGCTGTGGCACCATATCCAACCGCCAGGACAGTCTTTGCCTACTGTGGCACAAAATTCAAAAACGCTATAACAGTTTTCTGGTCTGTAATAGCAAAATAAGTCGAAACGCCGAGACAGTCTTCGCCTACTGTGGCACCAAATCCAAACGCTGATACAGAGACTGGTTACCTCTGTAGAAGCACCAAGTCGAAACGCCAAGACAGCTGCTACTCGCTGGGCACTAAGTCGAAACGAGAGAGTTACTCACTAAAACTTGAGATGAAGACTCATTAAAAATGAACGAGAGAGTTACTCATTAAAACTACCTAAGTCGAAACTTTTTCTTTTTATCCCTAAAAGAGCCCGCTGGAGGATTGCTTTGCTTTCTAACATCTCTTTCTGTTATCAAAATGCTCTTTAGCACTAGGCGTCTAGTAAGCGATAGCTATCGCTTACCTAGACAAAGGCCGAAGCACCACAGACACACTTCAAGCACAAACTCGTATTTGTAAATAAATCTAGTTAGAACGGCCTCGGCCAAAGTCTTACATAGCCTCGAGCTCACTAGACTCTAATGGAACAATAATAATAATATGTGTGCGAAATGCAGAACAACTGCGTATTGCAGCCGCGACTGTCAGAAAGCCGACTGGAAGATCCACAAGAAGATCTGCGCCAAACAAGCCAATGCTCGCGCGGGAGCAGACAACAGTACCTCTGCGCCTGTTCTCAAAGACCTCGAGCAGCACGTTCCCAACCCCTTCACGCGCCTCGACCAAGGAAAATACCTGCATGATCGCCCCAAACAAGACGTCTACAAGCTTCTCATAGACTCTTTCCGTCCGCGTCAACAGGACGAGATGCAGTTCGAAAGAAAGACCAGTCCTAAAAGTCTCTACACCGGTGCCTCGTCCGGCATCGAGCCCTTCAAGAAATACGTTGCTCAAGCCGAAAAACGCTCAGGCCTGCTGCCTCCCTGGTGGACGTCCGAAACCCAGAGTGAGTGCGAGGCATTTGGGGAGAGCGGCGCTTGGAACGACCTACGCAAGAAGATCACAAAGGCAGATATAATTGCGCACTACGGCGACGAGAAAGCGCCCATGCAGCTGAGAATGCTGGCGGAAGCAATTATCGGGGCAGGACTCATGGGCCAGGATGGTACGATTATGCGGAGAATGCTGTGTCAACAAGAGTCTGGCGGGCTACCAGACTGAACTGAGATAAGCCTGATGAACATTAATCATCTCATGGGCGGAGGACGTTGAGATGAGCAGTTTCACAGCTACATAGCAAGGTTGAGCCGGAAGACAACACCTTACATGTGAAATCAATGTTGAGCATCCCCAGAGTTTCATGTTAAGCTTACATTGTACTTTCCGATGTCGATCCTTCTTCTCAGGGCAATGCTATTCCAGATAGGATTTCCAGGCTTTCCCGCGTTTCTGTAACACCAACATGGTGGATCCTTGGCGCGGAATAAGATTACAGGTTCATGTTGTGTAAATCCTGACGTGCGCTCTGTGCAATGTGGCAAATAAGAAGGACGCGCACATGTTTCGAAGAAAGTTGATGTCATGTTACACCATCGACATGCATACTTGTGGCAATCCTTGGCTGTACGTAAATGAACTTGTATGTAATAGAGTTCAAGTTAGTAAGCCTTGACATCATCCCTCGTCTATAGTTCAGTCTCTTGAAATTGGAGTTCTAGAGTCGCGAAATCTAAGACGTTGGTGCTTGTCTTCTGGCTGTTTGATCTTCTTATCCATGAGGCTAATTGAGTATTGCTCTTGCCATCGCCACAAAGAATCCGAAGCATTGGTCTATGGTTTTGAATATGGCTGTGCGTAAGACTTGCAGGCAACAGCAATCAACAGGGTTGTAGTCACAACAAGCATTGCTTGGCCAATCATCATAGTTCAGAAACAACTCACATTAGCGTCAGAAGTGACCAAATTCGTAAATTACAATTTCACATTGCGTCTGGATAGCTGTAAAACAGCAATATTGTTCTAGTACCGAAACTCGATCAAGGAGAAGAAGAGAAGAAACGACAAGAAAAGACGTAATCGTACAAGCTTAACCCATGAATAACCAGAAACAAACCCCATCTAGGAAAAAAAGAGAAAGAGTTCCACGAGGGTATCAATATATACATGCACAGTCTCATCACGTGTGCCCCCACCGCTCAAAGGTCCAAGAATGGAAAGAAAATAAGGAGAGAAAAGAGAAAAGGAAAAGAAAGGAGAGTTCCAAATCTAATCCAGAAATTCTACTCCACGCTTGCAGAGATCCCAGAAACTGACAGAGAAGAAAGAGAGAGAAAAAAAAAGAGAAGGATTGTGTATGTGACATTGTAAGACGTAGACCGATGCATAAAGAGTGCGTCAAGGAAATGTAAGTGTGTAAATGGGCGTTTGAGATAAAGAAAGGAGAAGAAAAGAGAAAGAAAGAAAAGAAGGGAAAATAATCTAGATGTTATCCAGCATCTGACTCACCTTGAGCCAATCGCTCAACTCATTGTCACCCTGGCTACTGCCATCCTGCTCCTTGTAATTCCTCGTCAGCTTCTCGTTGACAAGATTCAAGTCGAGAATCTCTTCTTTGCCCGTGCTCTTGCGCTGGCCCAGACCGCTGTCGACACGGGGCGACAAGAGGCGTTTCTGGATGACGGTCGACGAGACGGCGACGTTGGGCTTGTCGCTGCTGGGCGAGGACGCGGAAAAGTCTTTTGCGAAGAAGTCTGGGCTTTCGAGAATATGCGGCGTGCTGGGGGATTGTGTAATCGTCGACATGCTGCTGGTCGAGTTGCGGTGCTTGAAGGGGCCGCTGATGCGTAGACTGAGGAGAGTGGCGTGCTTGGGCTTGGGAGCCGTGTCCGAGTCGGCGGGGAGCGCGGCGGACTTGTGTCGGGAGAAGAAGAGGGTCGATTTGCGGAATATCGAGGTGGACTTTTGCTTCTTGAGTGGCGGTGATGGTAGCTCGGATACCAGGGTGGGTTGTTGTTCTTCCTGAGATTGAGGTTGGACCTGGACTTGGATCTGGGGTTTGGCTTTGGCCTCTGTTTCTTCCTTCAAACGTCTCATCTTTTCCTCTTGCTCTTTCTGTAGTCGAGCCTTGGCCTCTTCTTCCGCCAATTGCTTTGCCTTGGCTTCACGAGCCGCCTTTTCTTGCTCTTGTCTCAACGCCTCCTCTTTGGCTCTTCTCTCCTTTGCGTCGTTCTTTGAAGTATCGTCTTTGGCCTTCTTCTCCTTCGTGTCGCCTTGCTTCTGAATCTTCGTCTCGGGTTTTGTCGGGCTCAGATTCACTGACTCTTTCAAGATGTCGGCAATCTTGCGCTTCTCCTTCTCTTCAAGCCCCCCACGCACACAGGCCATAGGTGTAAGGCCCTTTGCATTCTTCTGGCCCAGCTTCACACCAGCGCGTACTAGAGACGCGATGACATTTTCACTGCCACCAACCGCCGCAGCATGCAAGAGAGTGTTCTTTTCGTTGTCAACAATGTCCAACTTCGCGCCTCGGCTAAGCAGATTATCGAGGATCTCGCAATCACCACTTTCGGCGGCAAGGAAGAGTGGGGTTCGTCCGATGTGATCAGTACAATTTACGTCGCCTTGCTCGAGTAGCAACTCCTCTACGACGTCAGCACGACGTGCCTTTACTGCGCAGTGCAGTGGGATGCGGCCCTTGTAGAAATTCGAGGCAAGGTTGAGTTTGGCTTCTCGTGCGAGTAGGAGTCTGATGACTTCGATGTCGACGCCCGGGCATTCTTCTAGCAAGAAGGTAAGAGGATGGATAGTCAGAGCTTGAGCCTCTGTGAATCCTTCTTTTGCACTCGGCCAAGACGAGCGTTTTACATGCTTGGTGCTGCTTGCATTAGGATCGGCGCCGGCTTCCAAAACCAAGTTGAGGACTTCACTCAGGTACTCCGGTGCCATTGGGGGTTGCAGCGAGATATGCCTCAGAACAGCCCACAGCAGAGATTTTCCGAGCGGTGACTTGGGTAAATCATTCACATCCAGACCCATAGAAATCATGAGCTCGAGATCGCCAGCAGGAAACACTGTTGCAAAAGGCGCAATCTTATCTTCAGGAGTCTTGGCCTGCTCTCGAAGTACGACTGTACGGCGAAACCACTCACGTTGCGCAAACGACTTCAAAATCTGCTTGTTGACTTCGTCTGATGAGCCCAGCTTAGCGGTCTTCGGAGTCCAGTCTTCAAACGTAAAAGTAGCGCCGTTCCTGAGAAGTGCATCGACAAAGGTAGCTTTGCCCATGGATGCCGCGTAGAACAGTGCGTCGTACTTGCTGTGATCTTCATGATCAGCAAAGTTCCAGTTCACCTTCGGGCCCATCTTTTGCACTAGCAATGCGTCGATCACAGGCAGACCCTCTTCTGGAAGCGTCTTGACAGCTAAGATAAGCGGTGTGGCGCCTGATCGGTCGCGAATGCTTCGGCTTACGCCGCGTTCGCAGAATGAAGCAGTGGCTACAGCAACGTCCTTCCAGGTAGCCGGGGCCTTTGGTGGGCTGCTGACCACATGATGCAGCGCACTGAAGCCGTCTTTGTCCCATGCGTTGACGCTAGGTGATGTGGTGAATATTGGTGCGACGGACCACTGATGGTTCTTTACGGCGAGAAGAAGCGGCGTGTTCTTGTTTTTATCGACGACTGTAGCGTCGGCACGAGCTCGTAGCAGGAAACGCACAGTCTTTTCCAGGCCGTTCGCAGCTGCGAGGTGGAGGGGGGTCTGGTCGTGCCCGTTCGTCTTGCGCAAGTTTGATACCCTGATCAAAGTGTCCAGCACAGGCTCGTTCACCTTCCTGCAGTGGGTTGTAGCATAGAGCATGGGCGTCAGACTGTTGGTATTGGTTTGTTGAGGATTTGCCTTGTTCTTCAACAAGAAATCAATGCACAGTTTGCTGTGTGTTGTTGCAACATGAAGCGCTGTGTTGCCCTCGGTGTCTTGTGCATTGACCTCAACGCCGGCATCGACCAGCATCTGCGCAATCTTCAGGTTGTTGAAAGACGACACAGTGCGATGAAGCAGCGTCTTGCCATCGCGATATGTGACCTTGGCATCAGCGCCCTCTTCGAGCAAAGCCTCAACGACAACTTGGACAGTGTCCTTTTCTCGCACCAACGGGCTTTCAAGGGCGGCCTGGAGCACGCTCAGGCCCTTTTCATTGCAAACTGAGAGATCGGGGTTGCGCTTGAGGATTGCCTTGATGACTGGTACGCCCGCGTACTCCAACGCCACAAAGATGGGTCGTAGTCCTCTGGCTGTTTGGCGGTCTGGATCAGAGCCCTTTTCCAAGAACATCTCCACCAACAGGACATCGTCTCGTTTGATGGCCTCAACGAGCACGTTAGACTCGGGGTCGCAAGCTGCAGCGAAGATGTCGGCGATGAGATCGTTTCCAATGGAGAAACGACCCTGTGTCTTTTTTACATGCTTCAAAAGCATTTCCTTCTCTTTTGTAAGCTGGTTGCGCTTGCTGTTTGCTGCGTTGATGATGGCGACGGCGCCGTTGATGTTGTTGGTTTTCAGAGCTGCTTCGGCTGGGGTCTGAGCATTTGCGTTGAGCGTGTTGTAGCTGGCTCCGTGCTGGAGTAGTGTCATGACTGCCGCCAATGACCCGGATTTCGATGCGGCGTAGTGAAGAGGTGTTTCGCCAGTCTCATGCGTCTTGAGATCCAGATTAGGTCCGTAGGCTATGAGTAGTTCAATCAGGTCGACCCGGCCATTCTTGACTGCAATGTGCAGTGCAGTCTCTCCTCCATCCTTGGTCGCGGCATTGACATCTGCACCAGCATCGAGAAGAATCTTGGCAATCTCAGTGTATCCACTCGCGATGGCGATGCACAGTGGTGGCTGTCCAATGTCAGTGACATCGTCGGGCGAGGCACCTGCTCGGAGAAAGTGTGACAGAGCCGCCTCGCGCTGGTGGTAGACCGAGTAGAATATTGGCGTCCAGTCCTTGGATGGTTTGATATCCCGTATCTTCTCCTGTGCATCCACAGTCTTTCCAAATTTGCACCTGAGAACTTCAACCGATGTCTGCAGTGCCGAGCCTTTGCGCCTCAATGTAGACTGGCGGCTGTTGCTCATCTCCATGTCCAGGTCGATTTGTCGTAGTATCGAGGGTTGTTCCGAGTCGCTCGAGTCACTCGAGTAGAGGCCGGTGTTGCGTGATCTATTCGACATGTCTAGAAGCAAGCACTAAGCCCCGGAAAACTGGTAGTAGAAAGCTGTGAAGAAAGAGAGAGGACGGGAGTACAATATAACAAGGGAAGGACGGTGTGGGGTGGACAAATAGACAAGGCTCGCGCATCAGCCGCAGCAATGACACCACCACCAGCAACGGGAGATTGACGTCTACTTGCCAGTACGTTTCACCGGCGTCTCCTCTCGGCCCCCAGATCGGGAAAGCGGATATGTGGCGCTCCACGCGAATCAAGCATCCTCGTGCCATGTCGGCTTGCCAATCTCAGTTGACTTTGCGTGCCTTGTGGCTAGTCGCCCTCTAGTTGCTGGCCCAAAGCGGCTTCGCTCAGGTCCATGGTGCAGGGCCATCGATAGCGCACGACTCGCGGCTTCGCGAATGGTACGTCGATAATCGTCCAGAATCCTCGCCACGATACACCCCTGCGTCTTTTTTTCGCCAATCTTCCCCAGAAGCAACCATGCAGCCGCCGAGTACCCATCGCTTGGGATGATGGGTGGGCTTGCCCGCGATGCTGCCCTGCACGCGAGAAGACGTGCTGCACAAAGTAGGACACGGCGAGGGCTTCCAGCATACGCAGCACCACGCGCGAAGTATGAACACCATGCGACGTGGGAGCTTTTCAAGGCCACACCGTGGCACTGGTCAAACCTACGCTCACCGTCCAACGGATCTCTCCATGCGTTTCCCACCCACCCGGTAGCCTTTTGAATAAACAAAGAAAGGGATACGCAGCCAGCAAAAGAGCAGTGCGGCAGGCCCCCACGCCAACACCCGCTGAACTCTCCATCCTCTACGTGTCTAACCTCAAACATGTCGATATTTGATTTTGCATCCTTGTCCCCCCATGCTCGGGAAAAGAAACACAGGACTGCAGTGAAGAAAAAGTAAAAGAAGGATGACAAAGTGATGCACCCTCACAAAGCGTCCGCGCTCCTCGAAATAAACTTTGCCCCAAAACAGGCCAGCTGATCCTCGCCGACGGCGACCCACGTGTTTGTAGCCTGGGGCGTGTAGGCGTGTAGCAAGGCCACCAACATTCTTTGCAGCGCCAGGGGTTCCCGCCAGCCACGTCGTCCAGGGGTAAAGTAACCAAGTCAGGTCGAGGGCCCCGCCAAGCACAACGGCACCAGAACTTACACCCACAAAGCCAAGTATGTATACGAAGGGCCCGCTCACATATTTCCACCAGACAGCGGGGCCTTGGGTCCCGCGTCCCTCTTTCCTAAACGGGGACGAATTCAGAAAAAAAAAGCATCTTCTCGTGCAGGTAGTATGTGAAACAAGCAAGTCTACATACGGTGTACCAAGAAACGGAATAGGCCGTGGGAGACTAAGTAAGTAACTTACTGTGGTGCAACGCTGCAGCGCTACTACAACAAGAACAACATCAACAACAGCAATGACAGTGTATGAGCGTTTCAACCATTTTTCGCCGTGTCCCAGTCCGTTGTTTCGTTATCTGTTGTTTTTCACTCGTGCTCGTCCTCTTCTTCTTCTTCTTCTTCTTCTTTTGGGTTGGGGCCTCCTGCGCGACAAGGAGCATCGTGCGGCAAAGCCTCAGGTCCCGTAATTTCTTTAGACTCGAAATCATGTCCCATCTCTCTCGTCTCTTCCACGGATAACGATCGTGATGACGAAAAAAAAAGTGGAGTGTGCAGCGTTCATCACAATCACGTGGTCCTCTCTCTCTCTCTCTCTCTCTCCCTCTTTCCTCTTACCGTTCCGTGCGTTTCAGGTATGGATTTTTTTTACTTTGCTTGAGATCGTGGGTGGCGCTCGATCTTTGGTTCGATCGTGGCTCCATTCTAGATTCCTGCCTGATATGAACATGGCTGCTGTGTTGGCTTTGAGGCGTGCGGGTGCGGTACGGAAGACAGATCAGTGCGAGGTGCTGCTGTGGCTGCAGGACCCGGCATTGTTCGGTAAGTAACTAGCTGCTGTATGTGGTACGGTGGGCCTTCATCCCCGGGTGGAGGGGTCGGAAGGAAGATCGTCTGCATATCCAATTATTCGGTTAAATATAGGATACTCAGCCTCACATCTAGCAAAGAAAAAGCAATTAAGAACAGGGCGGCGAGATTGATGAGGGGCAAGCATGCAGTGGAAATGAGCGTTGATTTTTTTTGGTTTCACGCACTATCAATCTGTACCACCTTACCTACCCAGATTGAGTGCAAAAACGAGCGTGAGTCTTGCAATAAGCTTTGCATCCGCAAACACCTAGCCAGTTGATCAACTTGTATCCTCCCTTTCCTTTCCCTTACACTTCCTCTCATGTAGCATCAATTTAGCGTCAAACACCAGCATGTACTACGTCATTGGACGTAGTTTGCGGTCACTTGTAGGAGTTGCTGCACACCCAGCACTCTTTCTCGTGACCGCAATAGGAAAAACAATTTCCTAAAATTTCACCCCCAGCTTCCAGCCCACTTGCAAAGCGCGGCTCCACACCAAGCAGCATGATGCCAAGATGTAGCAGACTGCCGTCCAGATAACTACGCCCCAGTAATGTCCACCAGTGGCTTGGATGATGGCCCCGGCAATCGGTATGCCTGTAAGCGTGCTAAAGCTCACGACAGTGTAGCATGTAGCGTAGTATCTCCCATACACATTAGTGTCGCACAGCTGTCCTACACACACCGGCGTCAGAGAGATGTTGGACCCAGAGGCAAATCCGAAGATGACGGCATAGACAATGGAGAGGCCTTTGATGGCTGCAGCTGCGGATGCGCTGGTGGGCGTAAGCAGAGAAGCTGGGAGCCAGAAAACCAACGATGTGGCAGAGCATACGGCCAATGCAGCAATCATGCTATTAAAACGGCCCAGTTCATCAGCCAGCAAACCTGGGAGCCAGCGACCAAGACAGCTGCCTGCGCCAAAAATAGCGAGGAGCTGGTACGAGAAGGCTTGGCTGATTGCACCGGTGCTCACCGCAAAGGTCGTGAGGTAGGTGATTGGGATGAAGAGGGCCCATTCCATCATGAAGATGCCAATGGTGAGGAGAAGATAGCTCTTGTGACGGAAAATCCGAAAGTCGGGCCATACCGATTGCCCCGCCTTAGGGGGCAGACGAGAGCGGATCAGGATGCAGGCGCCGATGCAGCAGAAGAGCGTGATGAAGCCGACGATACGAGTTGCCCATGCAAATCCCACAGTAGGTATCAGCTTCTGCAGGGCTAGCGGGAAAATGACACCACCCAGTGACCCTCCAGCGGCAGCCACCCCGGTTGCATTGCCGCGTTTGACATGGAAGAAATGGCTGATCGCTGCAAATGCCGGGGTGAAGATGAGCGAGGTGCCAAGACCCCCGAGCACGCCAAACACGAGGAAGAAGTGCCAGTACAGAGTGCATACGCCGAGCAGAAAGTTGGACAGACACACCAAGATGCTGCCGGCGAGTACCAGGAGCCGGGGGCCGTATGCATCGAAGATGGGTCCGATCTGAAGTCCACAGAAAAAGGACAGAAAGACGTAGATGCTGAAGATCCACGAGATGGTCGACTCGCTGTAATCTCGGAGGTACGTCTCGGCAATGTAGGCATTGTAGATGCCTATCGTATTCATCATACCCAGCGAGGCGATGAGTCCCAGGAACGAACCGAGAACAACGGACCAGGCACCTAGGCCGCCCTCTGGGTAGGTCACCTCAGTGTGAGCAGAAGTGGTAGATTGCGATTCCTCGTCGTCGGGTCGGTATGCCTTTTCATCTCCAGTTGCAATGCTGTTTTGGCGATTCGCCTTGGATCTGGCTGATGCCGGGGCATCGGCGGTGTGAGTTTGGGCACTTTGGCATTGTGTAAGCGTGTCCTGCGGCGGGATGGTGAACTCGGCTTGCGGATAGGTATTGACTCTAGTGAGATTGCTGTGTGGGCTGAATGATCCTGGCGTGCTGCCTTTGGATTCGCTGCTCATACGAAGTGCTGAGGCGGTGTCGGAAGAAGGATGGTGTATGCGTAATGCACGTGTAAGATATCTTACTTAGTGCCGGGGAAATTCTGTAGAAGCTCCCGCACAGTCCCCAAGGTGCGTCCACTGCAAACGCCTCCCAGTCGATGGATGACACGCGCCGTTGATTCAGTCGCAGTGGTGTTTCTCGGAGCAATTTTTTTTTGGTATCGAGCAGAAGAGAAGCCCAACGGCCATTAAGTACCCTGGAAAACTGCGGAGGGGTAAACGGCTATGACCAACCGATCCACTCTGCGGCTTCGGCTAGTTCCCTGGATGCGGTATCGCCCGCTGCCGCCGAAGGGTTTTCCACCAACCTCTCTTACCAACCGGACTATGATTCGCCCTAGATGCCGAAGCCCAGGGCTCGAATGGATATTGGCGGTGAGTCCAGGGCCGAGTCCTGACGCACTCTGACCTGTCATACGTCGGCATCTTGAGCGGAATCGTACTGCGGCATCGAACAAGTTAATCTTGCATTGCCCATTGCTTCCTAGAAGAGCTGTAGCTTGATGGCAATGTGCAGCATTTCAAGGGTGAGTAGTTGTAGGCTTCAGTTAGGCTAGTCTGAGTGGAGTCGGTTCCCGTCAGCAATCGACTCATTGACCTGCAAATGCTCGATGTAGAGCTGTCGGCTCAGCACCTGTGGGAGTGTCTTGACAAGCTTTCTATCGCGCCTGGATAGAATATCCTATTTTGTATGTGCATCCCAGGATAGGCACCTTGATAGAATACACCCAACACTTTCCATCAAACTTAATAATATGGGGCGCGTTGGAACATGATGTCATATATATGACTCCACGCACTCTTATGAAGGGTATACCACACGTCAAATTCCATTATGCAAAGAGTTGATATGATAATGGTACGATATTTGTTTTTCAAAGCAATTCGAATAGTGTGAAGTAGAGGTGGAGATATACGGAAAACATTGCCGACTACATGGATGGGTAAAATGGTCGCCGAGCGTATTCAACCGTTCTGTTTCAACAAACGATTCCTGAAAACAGCCCGTGTGGCCAAGTGGTAAGGCGTCGCACTTGTAATGCGAAGATCCATATCTTCTCAAAATATAATGGCAGTGCACTGCTGATGCAGTCGTCTCGCCCATGGCAATTTCCTCATCCGCCATTCTTACAAGATATCTAGGCCAGCCGAGCGTGGGGGATGGCGCAGTGGTGGAGCGCCTGGAAAATTTTCTGCTGTCTCACGTCAGCAAAGATCGAAGGTTCGAATCCTTCTCCCCTCACAACCATATTTATGGTCCACCCACATGAGAGAGTTACTCATTAAACTACCTATTCGACTGAGAGAGTTACTCGTTAAAACTTGAGAGGAAGACTCATTTAAAGTGAAAGATCTGAGAGAGTTACTCACTAAAAAACTACTAGGCTACGAGCCTCACCTTCATTTAGATAACCCCCTACATTGTACCTACTCAATTTGTACCTAGATTAAATTCTAGCCTACGTAGTTACTTGCAGGCCTTAAGCCTGCACGTCTTATATAGCCCTTTGGGCTGAGAAAGGACGTTAAACTACAATAATAATAATAACAATAATAGGCCAGCCGAGCAGTTCCTACAAAGCAAAGTAGATGGGCACAACTCCCCCCTGGAGATGCAGCCCAGGCAAAAACAAAAAATTGCCCGTACACAGAGTCGAACAAGGGAGCAATAAGCCTGTATTCAAGTAAAAGCTATAATCATCAGTGCCATTGAACACTTACATCCACTCGATAACCTCGCCAAGCACCCAGTTGACATGCTCCATCCACCCGCCCACACTCCACATGGTCAATCCCTTGGGCCAGAAGACCTTACTCTCCTCGCTCTCCCCCTCTTCCTCAGTCCTTGCATGGACCTCTACCCAGCACCCCCTCGCACTGGGACTCGTTGCGGCAACGTCAAACGCACGCCACCTATCTGTGCCCGGCAGGACCGCTCCAGCCTTTGCGGGATCGATATCATACTCATCGACTGTGTGGGCATTGTCCACTGCCGCTTTGGCGGCAGCCGCCTTGAAGCCAGCATGCTCCGGAATGGGGGGCTGGGCAACGGTAAGACTAAGGGGTATGTATTTGGTGTTTACAGGAAGAGCGGGAATCCACTGCCATGGCTTGACTGTGCAAGCGAAAAAGGGGGCTGTGCCGTCGCCGTCGGTGGTGCCTGGAGCAAAGACCTGGACGGTGAGGGACGGTGGGGGCGACTGGCCTGGGGCTGTGGGTGGAGCGGAAAAGGAAAAGCGAGCGAGGTGCTTGGGGATGTTCCAGTTGAGGCGGCCGTTGTAGGCGGTTGTGCGTTGGGAGACGTAGATGCGGGATATGCGGAGGGCTTTTTGGGGGAGCTTAGGCGCGTCGCTGCTTGTGGGGTTGGGGAAGCTGAAGTTGCCCGGGACGAGCATGAGTTCGTCGTATGGGCCTGTTTGTGGTCAGACAAACCACTCCATGGATGTTTTGGTCGCTCTTTGATACCCCCACGTGACACACTGTGCTATATGCGAATACCCGACTCAAGGACTACTTTGTACATGTATTCCCAGAAGCATGATCTTCAAACCTCAAATGGGAGGACATACCGACAGGCGTATCACTGTACCTCACAATCATGACGGAGCCCAAGCCACCCGCAAACGTGCCAAACTCTTCGCCTCCCCATGCCTCTTCAAATGCGTCATGGGCTCCTTTGGGCAATTCTTTTAGTCTCAACAGCAGCGTGTAACACTCTGCCTTGAGCTTCCACGGCGCCTTGACCCTGCGCACGGGATGGTGTTCTGGTTCGTCGCCAAAGGTGCCGTATGTCGCCGCGGCCATTGCCAAGACACGGAGGCAAAGTCGCAATCCCGTTGAGCGGTAGGTGCCAGGGTTGTGCAGAGCAAGAAGAGGGAGGGGAGATGCAGTGCAAGCTACACCAGTGATTACAGGGCTGCTGTGCAAGATATCTGTGCCACCAGGGCTCGTGGCTGCGGCGTGTCGTACAAGCGAGGTCTCAAATCGTCATGGCGGTTGATAGCCCGCTTGGCTTGCATTTCCCCGCATCTCGTTGGCTGATTTATGTGACGGTGGCTGGAAATGCTGTGAGTTAATCTAGGGATACCGATCTTGGGACGAAGCGTCCAACGGGCTGCAAAGAGGCTGCGTAGTAAGCATGTGCGATGCAGTGCGTCGTGCTTGGTGCATGGTTAGTCGAGCATTGTCAGCCTAAGTAATGTATCAGCACGCGCAAGCCATGAGCGCCATGTAACGACAGCGCGCAAGTGAAGAGTCAATCAATCAAAGCAGTACCGTGGTCGAAATGGCCAACGCAAACCCATCTCTTGTACCCAGCGTCAGTGTCAAGACGACTCGGCACGTGATGGGCGCCACCCTCTGCGCCACCGCATGGGCAAGCCACATTTTTTTTCTCCCTCTCAACCCCAATTTGGCCCAGCTGCACCAATCTCCCAACATCCCACAACCACTACCACTACCACTACCACCTCCCGCCGCGGTCGTCCCCACGCGGGCAAAACACAATAAAAGCCCCACTGCTCCCATCCCTTGCAGTGCACGCAGGCCAAGAAAAAATAGTCACGATGCCCAAAAGTGGAGTTTCTATTACCCCCCGATGATGGGACTTTCACACCGCCTGCTCTCGACTCTGGTCCGCCTTCTGTTGCATGACTGGCCTCTACACCATTGCTCTCTCTCTCTCTCTCTCTCTCTCTCTCTCTCTCTCTCCACGCCCAATTACCCACCACCCGATCCATACCCATAACGCCGCGGCAACGTAGTCGACAGTATGTATCACGGCACAGGGTCCCCTTTTTTCTCTCCTTAGCCGTGCCGTGCTATGCCGTGCCGTGTGTCGTGCAGTAGGGCCAGGGCGGCGGGCATGTAGCTAGAAGGGCCCAAGAAGATCTGCTGCGCTGGCTCCTTCTGTTTGGGCTGGCCGAGATGTGTGTGTGTGTAGCATGCCTGGTGTGGTTGAGCGGGCGGGGGGGGGGGCAAGCCAGAGGAGCATTACCTAAGAGGACACAGAAGGCGAGTGTGTGCGACAGCGACAAAGTTGACGCGCGATTAGGGAGGCATGCGCAAGAGCCGCACTGCACACCTGTACACGTGAGACGGGACTATTGGTGGGAATGTTCACGTGGTCAGTGTGTGCTGCCCATGGGTTTTGGCTAGCTCGCGGGCTTTGGTTAGCTGAACCTGTTCGCCGCAGGTACCATGGCCAGTCACGGGCACCCCTAACAGCCCACCTTTTTGCCCTCTTGCTCTCCGTCCGTGTCTCGCGTGTCCTGTGCTCTGCATTGCAAATTCCCGGCCATGTGGATACGCATGTATTAGTAGCCCGGTAGGGCGTGGGCACGCACACGGATACAGGTCGTGAATACGATAGCATCAAAGCAATGTTGCGGCTCTGCCCAAACAAGACACCCTACACGTGTATACATACAAGACTAATATTGGCCCCTTGCCACTCCAGAAATACCCCGACCTCGACCCACTCGCCCAATCCTGCCATGTACATGTATTCATGCCGACCAAACCACGACACCAACCATCCACTCGGCACGCTTACACTTATTCTGCGTCTCTGCAGCGACTCAACAGCGGCAAAACACGACCGAAGCAGCCTAGCCCGAGTCCTTTATCCCATATGATCTCCGTAGCCAAGCAGCCTAGCCAAGACGCAACAATAAGCAACGGCCAACTACGGCAAAACCGTCGTTCCACCGACATGGATGAAGCATTGGGGGGTTAGGCGCGCAAGACAGCATGTGTGTGTGTGTGTGTACTTTGACATACCATCCTAGAGCCGATAACAAGAGAGAGATTGGAAAAGGACAGGTAGCAATGGCATGGCGGCATTCTATTCCTTAAACAGTAGGTCAAGCGCATGACGCGCAGTAGTCGCCGTCTCCACTGCCCTAGTCGTTATGCTACTTTACCCACATGGGCCTACCCACGCACCCACATACATACGTACTCTTCTGATGTAGCAAGCAAGCAAGCAGCCAACCATCTAAGCATGCGGCAAAAAAAAATCATTGCCTCTGTCTCTCTCTCTCTCTCTCTCTTTCTCTTCAATCTTTCTCCACCACACGTCTCGCCATCTCACGGCCCATGTATTATGTATTCGGCTTACTTAGCTACCCACGCACATGGCTCACACATGGCATGCCACGGCACCAACGCACGGTCTCGGTCCCACGCAACGCATGTGCATGCGCCCACGCCCTTTGTCTCTCTCTCTCTCTTTCTCTCTCTAAATTCTGGGCAAAAACAAGGCCACATGCACGCACACGCACACAGACACACACACACACACACACAGACACACACACACACACACAGACACACACACACACACACACATACTGTATGTATGTAGACACCGACGCCGAGAGTAAGTAGTACTAGTAGTAAGTAGTAAGTAGTAGTAGCTACCGAGTCAGAACCACGTGCCAGTGTCGTGGAATCTATACCATGCCCATATGCATACGCATACTTTATTATATGTACTAGACTAGGTTCCTTGCTATCCCCCATCACTATACCATGGCCATGCTACAGCTAGGCGTATATGCCCGTCTGGTCTGCCCGTGCCGTGCCACGCCACGCCACGGCACCTGGATCCATGCCCCCCCCCCATGGATGGGCCAAAGTCAAAATACCACTTAGTCAGAAAGCTGCAGGAAAACAGCCAGGTCAAGGGTCAAGGTCAAGGCCAAGGTCAAGTAATCAGACGACGTACACGCAAAAGGCCCAGACCAATGTAGAGTGAAACCAGGTGCAAAAGACCAGGTTGAAGGCAAAACGTATCCGTTTACTTGGATGGCGCAACTAAGGTAGAAACTACGTAGAAACTCGATGGAATTTCCCTCCCACTACTTACTTAGTTACTTACTTACTTACTACATACGATATGCCGAAAAACCCACAGACACAGACTGCATTTACCTTGGCCAAAGCAGGCCCGAACCCCCCAACCCCCCCGAGCAACGACGCAGCGAGTATCCAGCCCAAGGATATTACCAGATCGCAAGATCGAAACTTAGACATGTACGTACGTACGTCTTTGTCTTTGTCGTGTCTGTATCGATGGCACTATCAAGTCTCGCCGCCCGTGTGGCCGTGTGGCCGTGTTGCCGCCGCCTTGCCGCCGCCAAAATATGTGGCCGCCCGTGTGGCCGGGCCCCCTCCTCCCCTCGTGCGCCCCTCGCCCGCGCAAATGTGCCGTCGTCGTCGTCGCCCGGGACCGTGACCGGGACCGTGACCGTGACCGGAGCCGTGGGACGGGGGGAAATCAATTTACTGCACTTACCTATAGTACAAGTACGAGTACTTGGATGTGCTCTGGAAACCTAAATTCTAGATAAGAAATAAAAAAAAAAGAGACATGGATATCCATGCGTCATGGTGCGTGTGTTGGTATCTATGCGTTTGGTAGTTGGTTGGTTACCATGTATGTATGTATGTATGTATGTATGTATGTATGTATGTATGTATGTATGTATGTATGTATGTATGTATGTATGTATGTATGTATGTATGTATGTATGTATGTATGTATGTATGTCTGTAGCTTGCGGGTAAATGAACTAGGTATGGATGCACGTATGTACGTATGTATGTACACATGCGCTAGTTGGGTAGTTAGCGGGTAGCACGATACGAGGCAAGCCAAGTTGGCATAATGGGCATCGGCATAGGCACACACACACACACACAGACACACACACATACATACATACACGTACAAGGGCACAGGGCACAAGGGCACAGGGCATACCCTATACGATAACCAGGAATCGGGGAATCTGGAGAAAAAGCCAAAGAGGTGCACATCTCCTCGGGGTCTTAGCATACGTGTTACGAGGGTGCAAGGGCTCTCTCTCTCTCTCTCTCTCTCCACAAGTATACATAGTAAGTAAGCTCGGATTTGTCCATGGAATTATTACTTATTAGTCACATGGTACATAGCCACAGCTTTGGGACAATGGGACGTGCCATTGTCTGGGCATTGTGTCAGCACGGCATTTGAGCCGGTTAAACTAACATGGCCTAACTGCCTCGTCTAACTGAGACAAGTCATGGACCGACAGAGACACACACGCGGGCGGTATGCGACATGCGACATGCGAAACATGCGACATGCAACACGACACGGTGACAAGACAACATGCAAGACACGCACGACACGCAAGACATTTGGAATCCGAAAAAAAAGTCATCATATGTGTATGTAGAGTGTGGTATTACGGAATCCTCCATTCTTCTTCTTCTTCTTCATCTTCTTCATCTTCTTCATCTTCTTTCTCTACTAAACATGACAGTCAAGATCCATCAAAATCTATCTGGTTCCAAACAAAAAACCCCCCCAAACAAAACATAAAACATAATACCCATTTCAGAGAGATAGAGAAAAACAAACAAAACAGAGAGATACAGCCCATAGTCATGAACCTAATGTTGAAACAAACTTTTTTTCACTGTGCGATTTGAACGCCGTTACAAAGACCAAAAGTCTAGCGATTTGAGAAATATTTCGACCGCAACCCAGGGATATTCCGCGTTGAAAAAAAAAGAACAATAAGGAAACGAGAACAGAAATTAGCGATACAGGTGTTGAGCACCCCTCGGCAATGCACATCAAATCGTCATACCATGCGCGACGCTGGTCAAGAAGATGCATCTCGGAAGAGATGAACACGAAGTGAAACACGTGGCGGGCCGACCGACATTTATCCAAGCGTCAGAGCTGGCTGGCTTGGGAGAAGATGCCTCTAACTTGGCTCTCCAATCTGAAAAACGCCAGGGTGATGCAGACAACCAAGAGATGAAACCAGTCATGTCCTTTTCGTCTTGTGAGGATCGGGTGCTGAAGCCCGGGGTATTATGGCAAGGAAAGAAGCTGGCGAGACGCAGACGGGTAGAGCAGCCCCGGACAAGGTGGGAGGGAGGAAAAAAAAAGGCATACAGGCGTGCTTTAGAACATGGAAGGATCAATACCGCCCATTCCCGCACCAGCAACATTGGCGTTTTGCAGGTTCTGCAGATTGCCCGTGAGGCCGAGTTTCTGCATGGCCAGCTCGGGATTGCAGTGGGGTGCGTGCGACCGGTGGTACTTGAGACCGTTGAGGTTCTTGTACCGCTTGCCACAGACCTCGCAGCGATATGGCTTCTCCTTCTCCATGCCGACTGTACCGGGGTAGGGGATCGACGTCAGGGGATCGACAATCGAGAATGTGCCGTCGTCGTTTTCCTTGAGCTGCTGGTTCTGGTGGCCGTGCTGCTTGTGGTATTTCAGGCCGTTCTGGTTCTTGTATGCCTTTTCGCATCCAATGACGGGGCATCGGAATGGCTTAATCTCCTCGGGGAAGGGGAATTGCGGTATGCTCGCGCCGTTGAGCAGTTGCTGTTCGCGTAACCGGCGGGCCATTTCGCTTTGGTCGTTGCCGCTGAGCTGGTAGTTCTTGAGCGCGGCTTGCAGCTGTGCCTGGTTGAGGCCGGCGCCTTGCTTGCTGAAGAGTCGCTTGCCTGGCTGGTCAATGGTGCCGTTGTTGTCGAAGCCGCCCATGCCAAAGTTGCCGTTTCCGTTGCCATTGCCAAAGTTGATGCCCATGGGCATGTTCATCTCCATGCCCATCATTGGGTTGAAGCCGCCAAAGTCCATGTCGAGCTCGGCCGGCGTGCCCGGGTGTGATGATTCTGGCGACGTTAGGTTGTGGTTGGCCATGGGCATGGTGCCCATTGTCGGTGTGTTGACCGACGACACGGTGGGGTTATTTGGGAGGTTGAATTGCTGCGACGCCGAAGGCGTGTTGGGCGATGATGTGCGCATACCTTGGTGGTTTTGCATGTTGTTGGCCATGTTGACGTTGAGATTGGACTGTTGGTTTTGGTTGGGGTTGAACTGGTTCTGAACGGGGAATTGTTGCATGGGCTGCTGTTGTTGCTGCTGCTGCGGGTGTTGCTGTTGTTGCTGTTGCTGTTGTTGCTGCTGCTGCTGCTGCTGCTGCTCGTCAATGGAGCCCAGCGTGTCAAAGTTGATGTCGTCCATGTCCATGTCGTCCAGCGAATCCATGTCTTGGACAGTCGATAGATTGGAGCGGCTGACGGAGCCTATCCGCGGGCGGTGTGCGCCCATTGAGCCCGAGCGTGGCTGGAAGCCGTTTTGTGTGTTGAACGATGGGTCGCCCTGTGTCTGGCTGGGCGCAATCGAGCTTGTTGGAGCGCCCGACGTCGAGGTGAAGCCGTTTGTCGGGGGCTGCTGGGGGCGTGCAGCGGGGGCATTTGCGTGCGTCTCCTCAAAGTGCTGGAGCAGGTCGTGGAGCGAGGCAAGGGTGAGGCCGCAGCAGGTAAAGTCCTTCATAAAGGCGGCCTCCATTTTAGGCAGGTAAGACGACGAGTGGAACGAGGGCGAGTTGTTGGCAAAGGGAGCGGGTGAGGTGCCCATCATGATGCTGTTGCAACCGTGTTAGTTATTTCCGCCGGTGCGGACCGAAAGCGGTGGGGAAAAACTTACTCATCGCGAATCCACGATCCGACCGAGTGGCCACCCCAGCTCATGCCACCCGCGAAACTGCCCATGTTTGTGCTCTCGCGACGGCCGCGGTCCTTCATGGTGATGGGGCGGGCGGCGCTGTTGCCGTAAAACGACGAGCCGAGCATGCTGATGGAGGGGTGGCGATCGCTGATGCTGGGGCGGGCGTTGTGGGCGTTGTGCGTGTTGAATTCAAAGTTGGCGGGGTTGAGCAGACTGGGCGTGGTGGCCAGGTCGGGCTGGGCCTCGGCCTGCTTGAGGGCCGACGTCAGGTTGGACGTCTGGTTTGGGGGTGAGTTTGAGCCATAGCGCGGGGGCGTCTGGATGTCGATGGGCGAGGCTGTGGCCATGTCTGCGAAGCCGCCGCTGTGGACGTGGGGCTCCTCGGGGAACAGCGAAAAACTGCAGTCGCCGGCGTCCTCGAACAGCAGACCCGAGTCGGGGTGGCGGCTGGCCACAAGCTCCTGGGGCTTGCGGTGCCAGAGGCTGGCGAGGCTAGCGTTGGGGTCCTTTTTGACGCGGCCAAATTGCGGCGATGAGGGCTGCTCGATGGGCGTGGTGATGGGGGTGCTCGCTGCAGTGGATTCGCGCGGCGAGTGGGTGAGGGGAGGGGGGTGCTCGTAGGAATCCAGCTTCGCGGTGGGCGAAGTCAATGGGGGGGGGAGGGAGGGAGGGAGGGAGGGAGGGAAAGAGTGGTGGTGGTGGTAGTGGTGGTGGTGGGGATAGGCGCAGTTGGGTGAGGCGCGGTCCCGGCTGACTGTGCGGCGGCGGCGGGTGATGGTGTGGCGCCTGGGCGGGGTGTGTGTGCGTGCGGGCGGGCGCGTGTTCTGTGGACGACGATGTTGCCGCCCGAGGGGTTATTTGTTTGCCGACAATGCTGCGAGCGTGGCGGCAGAGGCAGAGAGTAGTGGTGGTGGCGGCGGTAGTAGTAGTAGTAGTGGTGGTGGTGCAAGGGAGAAGAGGGAGAAGAAGCAGAGGGCGGGCCGGCAGTAGCAATGCTGTGGCCGGCGATAGTAATGGCTGTAGTGGTAGCAGGCGGTAGTGATGGTGGTCCTGGAAAAAAAAGTCCCGATGGCCGTGAGGGTAGCCGGGGCCTGGGGGGGCTATATGTTGGCGTGAAAGCGGTGACGAGGGTCGAGGGGACAAGCGGCCGACTGCTGGGCGCGCTTCGAGGATCCCTGGCGCTGGGTGGGTGGGCGTGCGGCCAATTGCGGGCAGGCGCTACTGTGAGCTGGATGCGTCGCCGGGCAGCAAAGGTGCAACTCTGACGAAGGGGCGATCGCTGCGAGAGCCAGTCCAGTGTAGTGTCAGTAGGAATAGACGAGATGACGAAATGGGCGCCCGGCACGAGAATCCCACGGGCAGCGAGGGCGGGCGAGGGCGAGGGCGGGCGAGGGCGAGGGCGAGGGCGACAGGTACCGCGCGCGTGGTGGCGTGCGTGCAGTGAATTGCCGGTCAGGTGAGCAGCGAGAGCGAGAGAGAGAGAGAGAGTGCGTGTGTGTGAGCGTGTGCAGCTTGGGGACACGGCACGGCCGGCCGAGGTTGTTTCGTCGTGTGCTTTGCAGCCCATGGCCACGCCGGCGTGCCGTCTCGTCTCATGGTCGCGGGGCGAAGGAGCCATGCACGGCCACACGGTTGCTGCTAGTATAGTATAGTACACAGACGCCGACACACGACGACCGCCTGCCCTACGACGACGACAGCGGCCAGGGCCACGGCAACGACCATGGCGACGCTGACTGGCCGCCGCCGTGGCCGCCGTGGCCGCCGCCCCTCTCGCGCGCAGGCCTGGCGCATGCCGGGCGCCCGTCTTCTAGAAGGGCATGCTGCACTGCACTGGCCGGCTGGCAACTACCGTCAGAGCCATGGCCGGGCACGAGCACGGGCACGGGCGCGAGCACGCGTTGCCGCCAGGTCGACTATACTATACAGTGGTATCCTACACGTACAGCACAGCTAATCACGATGCTGAGAATCGCCGTCATGGCCACGGCTGCTAGCTGAGCCCTTCCACGTGGCGCAGCCGACGACACAGGCCATGGACACAGATCCGAGGAAAGCCCGCCGCCGCGCGTGGGATACACACTCCCTGGGCGTGTGTGGACATGTTTAGCATCAACTAATATCACCAGCCAGCGAGCCCAGCAGCCAGTGTCGCGGCCAGGTCGGCGCTTTGTAGCTGCACTGGCCGGACTCGCCTCGGCTGTTTGCCTGTCTTGGGCCCTCTTACTACACAGACGACTACACCTACCCGCTAACCTCGACCCTCTCTAACCCATTCACCCACATGAGACGCTGCTACACCTCGCCCGCCGCGCCCGCCTCGCACGCCTCGCACACCTCGCACGCCTCGCACACCTCGCACGCCTCGCACACCTCGCACGCCTCGCACACCTCGCACACCCTACGCGCCTTGCTCTGCGCGTCTGCTATACTTGGCCTGTCGTCCCGAGAATCTCACCATGGCCCAACAAAGCTTCCAGGCGGCCAGCCAGCCACGGCACTCGCCCCCGGCGGCGCGCTGTGCTTCCCCATGGTCTGTCTATCCTTCTGGGGTACTCTTGCGCTCTCGCTCTCTCTCTCTCTCTCTCTCGCTCTCTCTCGCTCTCTCTCTCTCTTTCTTGCTCTCTCTCTCTCTCTCGCCCCTCCCTTCCCCTCGCCCCCCTCGCCCCCCTCGCCTCCGCTCGCTCGCGCCCAGCGCCCAGCTCCCAGCGCCCCTGGCTGCTGCTGCCAAACGATCGCCGTTAGCCTTGCGACCCGCACATGTCGTGCTTCGCCCTCACCCCCTCATCAGAAAAAGTGATACACGTCCGTGCCCACAGAACACCAAAGTTTTGATAGGAACTTTCTACGTCGATATCTTTACAACTACAATAGCTTTTTAAAATCTATCTTAATATTATTATACTACTACTATAGTAGTATTTATTAAGAAGAAAGGGGTTGTTATTATCTAAAGGCTACACTTAGCACTGTTCGATAGTAAGCTACTATATAGCGCTAGCTGAAAGGCAGCTTAGGAGTTGTATCACTTTTTCTGATGAGGGGGTGCCCTCGCCCACCAGCCCCAGCCCAGCCCCAGTCGCAGCCCCAGCGCCTTAAAGCGTGCCCCCTACGGCCGTCCCTCGTACATGTACAAATTACATACACCCATCGTGTCCTGTCCCCCTCGTCGTGCCCGAAACACATCATCCCGTCCTTGTGACTGTTTTCCGACCACCGGAGCGAGCCCATCCGACATGCTGCCTTGGTTGTGGCCAGCCATCCCTGCCCATGGCTGGCCCCCCTCGCCCACACGGCGCCTGCCGATTTGCTGAAGCGGGCGGCGCTGCCTGCCTGCCTGCTGGCTGGCTGGCTGCTGGCTGCTGGCTGCTGGCTGCTGGCTGCTGGCGGCGCTGGTCTTGGTGGTGGTGGTGGTGTCGCTGTCGCTGCTGGACCCTGCAGCTGCTCCCACGCGCGCCTGCTTCCATTGAGAAATCCCGGCTGAGCCCGCGCGCGGCACGTGTTGCACCCGCCTGCCCTGCCATGTCGCC